>NW_027187552.1:0-78168 GCF_041381155.1 Argopecten irradians | reverse complement strand
TACATTAATTTCACAATAATTCACAAACAGCATCTTTACTAAATCCTGATTACCTTCTCCTCTTCATTCAATCATTAATGCATGGATTTCCATCCATATATGGAGTGTGCGTAACAACGTTGTTGTACCACCTTTGGGAAAGAGACGCAAAAAAACCCAACAATGCGTTACTATATCTCTATCTAAATGAACATAGATCATCCCTGGACCATATACTGGTCCGCACGAATCTCTCAGTCCGTCACCGCTAGTAATGAGAGGGTGCCATACGGATACTCAGCGGTCTTTGAGGGTGGGATCGACTCACTGGGGGCCCCTGAGGGATTACTCATGGGCGACAGCTTAGGGTCGACACGTCCCAACCTGGAATACCCGAGATCTGGGCTTGCGGTAGATGGCCAAATAGATAGTGCGATGAAAATAGAAACGAGTCAAGCTGGCAAATGCTTGGTATACCGGGGCCAACTCTTAGCAGATATTGATGCGATAGTGGAGGGCTGGCCCAATAAAGGATAATTTAATAATTTTTATAGCTATCACCAAAAACATCCTTCTCTCTCTAACACCTCCACTAACACGGGTCACACATCCATGTCTATCATATCTATCAATCATCTATCATTAACTACCTTCATATAACCTATCAAGGGAATGTGAATTCATCTATATACAGGTACACAGTACTCAACACTAAACATATGGGACTTGATTGGACAAAACACACATTAATCTTTATCTACCATCTCTATCAATATTATCATACCATATTCAACCCAACTGGTACCATCTCTATCAATATTATCATACCATACTCAACCCAACTGGTACCATCTCTATCAATATTATCATACCATACTCAACCCAACTGGTACATCTCTATCAATATTATCATACCATACTCAACCCAACTGGTACCATCTCTATCAATATTATCATACCATACTCAACCCAACTGGTACCATCTCTATCAATATTATCATACCATACTCACCCCAACTGGTACCATCTCTATCAATATTATCATACCATACTCAACCCAACTGGTACCATCTCTATCAATATTATCATACCATACTCAACCCAACTGGTACATCTCTATCAATATTATCATACCATACTCAACACAACTGGTACCATCTCTATCAATATTATCATACCATACTCAACCCAACTGGTACCATCTCTATCAATATTATCATCACCATATTCAACACAACTGGTACATCTCTATCAATATTATCATACCATACTCAACCCAACTGGTACAATCTCTATCAATATTAATACCATAATTCAAGCCAAACTGGTACCATCTCTATCAATATATCATACCATATTCAACCTAACTGGTACCATCTCTATCAATATTATCATACCATACTCAACCCAACTGGTACCATCTCTATCAATATTATCATACCATACTCAACTCAACTGGTACATCTCTATCAATATTATCATACCATACTCACCTCAACTGGTACCATCTCTAATCAATATTATCATACCATACTCAACTCAACTGGTACCATCTCTATCAATATTATCATACCATACTCAACCACCAACTGGTACCATCTCTATCAATATTATCATACCATACTCAACCCAACTGGTACCATCTCTATCAATATTATCATACCCATACTCAACCCCAACTGGTACCATCTCTATCAATATTATCATACCATACTCAACCCAACTGGTACCATCTCTATCAATATTATCATACCATACTCAACCCAACTGGTACCATCTCTATCAATATTATCATACCATATTCAACCCAACTGGTACCATCTCTATCAATATTATCATACCATACTCAACCCAACTGGTACCATCTCTATCAATATTATCATACCATACTCAACCCAACTGGTACCATCTCTATCAATATTATCATACCATATTCAACCCAACTGGTACCATCTCTATCAATATTATCATACCATATCAACTCAACTGGTACCATCTCTATCAATATTATCATACCATACTCAACCAACTGTACCATCTCTATCAATATTATCATACCATACTCAACCCAACTGGTACCATCTCTATCAATATTATCATACCATACTCAACCCAACTGGTACCATCTCTATCAATATTATCATACCATACTCAACTCAACTGGTACCATCTCTATCAATATTATCATACCATACTCAACCCAACTGGGGGCCATCTCTATCAATATTATCATACCATACTCAACCCAACTGGTACCATCTCTATCAATATTATCATACCATACTCAACTCAACTGGTACATCATCTATCAATATTATCATACCATACTAAAACAACTCAACTGGTAAATATTATCAATACCATATATGGTACCATCTATCAATACCATATTATACTCAACTCAACTGGTACCATCTCTATCAATATTATCATACCATACTCAACCCAACTGTACCATCTCTATCAATATTATCATACCATACTCAACCAACTGGTACCATCTCTATCAATATTTATCATACCATACTCAACTCAACTGGTACCATCTCTATCAATATTATCATACCATACTCACCCAACTGGTACCATCTCTATATCAATATTATCATACCATACTCAACCCAACTGGTACCATCTCTATCAATATTATCATACCATACTCACCCCAACTGGTACCATCTCTATCAATATTATCATACCATACTCAACCCAACTGGTACCATCTCTATCAATATTATCATACCATACTCAACCCAACTGGTACATCTCTATCAATATTATCATACCATATTCAACCCAACTGGTACATCTCTATCAATATTATCATACCATACTCAACCCAACTGGTACATCTCTATCAATATTATCATACCATACTCAACCCAACTGGTACCACATCTCTATCAATATTTCATACCATACTCAACCCAACTGGTACCATCTCTATCAATATTATCATACCATACTCAACTCAACTGGTACCACTCTCTATCAATATTATCATATCATACCATATTCAACCCAACTGGTACCATCTCTATCAATATTATCATACCATACTCACCCAACTGGTACCATCTCTATCATTATCATACCATATCAACTCCAACTGGTACATCTCTATATTATCATACCATACTCAACCCAACTGGTACCATCTCTATCAATATTATCATACCATATTCAACTCCAACTGGTACCATCTCTATCAATATTATCATACCATACTCACACCCAACTACCATCTCTATCAATATATCATACCATACTCAACCCAACTGGTACCATCTCTATCAATATTATCATACCATACTCAACCCCAACTGGTACCATCTCTATCAATATTATCATACCATACTCAACCCAACTGGTACCATCTCTATCAATATTATCATACCATACTCAACCCAACTGGTACCATCTCTATCAATATTATCATACCATACTCAACCCAACTGGTACCATCTCTATCAATATTATCATACCATACTCAACCCAACTGGTACCATCTCTATCAATATTATCATACCATACTCAACCCCAACTGGTACCATCTCTATCAATATTATCATACCATATCAGTACTCAACCCAACTGGTACCATCTCTATCAATATTATCATACCATACTCAACCCAACTGGTACCATCTCTATCAATATTATCATACCATATTCAACCCAACTGGTACCATCTCTATCAATATTATCATACCATACTCAACCCAACTGGTACCATCTCTATCAATATTATCATACCATACTCAACCCAACTGGTACCATCTCTATCAATATTATCATACCATACTCAACACAACTGGTACCATCTCTATCAATATTATCATACCATACTCAACCCAACTGGTACATCTCTATCAATATTATCATACCATACTCAACCCAACTGGTACCATCTCTATCAATATTATCATACCATACTCAACCCAACTGGTACCATCTCTATCAATATTATCATACCATACTCAACCCAACTGGTACCATCTCTATCAATATTATCATACCATACTCACCCCAATATTATCATATCATACTCAACCCAACTGGTACCATCTCTATCAATATTATCATACCATACTCAACCCAACTGGTACCATCTCTATCAATATTATCATACCATACTCAACCCAACTGGTACCATCTCTATCAATATTATCATACCATACTCACCCCAATATTATCATATCATACTCAACCCAACTGGTACATCTCTATCAATATTATCATACCATACTCAACCCAACTGGTACCATCTCTATCAATATTATCATACCATACTCAACCCAACTGGTACATCTCTATCAATATTATCATACCATACTCAACCCAACTGGTACATCTCTATCAATATTATCATACCAACTCAACTGGTACCATCTCTATCAATATTATCATACCATACTCAACCCAACTGGTACCATCTCTATCAATATTATCATACCATACTCAACCAACTGGTACCATCTCTATCAATATTATCATACCATACTCAACCCAACTGGTACTGGTACCATCTCTATCAATATTATCATACCATACTCAACCCAACTGGTACCATCTCTATCAATATTATCATACCATACTCAACCCAACTGGTACCATCTCTATCAATATTATCATACCATACTCAACCCAACTGGTACATCTCTATCAATATTATCATACCATACTCAACCCAACTGGTACCATCTCTATCAATATTATCATACCATACTCAACCCAACTGGTACCATCTCTATCAATATTATCATACCATACTCAACCCAACTGGTACATCTCTATCAATATTATCATACCATATTCAACCCAACTCATCTCTATCAACTGGTACCATCTCTATCAATATTATCATACCATACTCAACCCAACTGGTACATCTCTATCAATATTATCATACCATACTCAACCCAACTGGTACATCTCTATCAATATTATCATACCATACTCAACCCAACTGGTACCATCTCTATCAATATTATCATACCATACTCAACCCAACTGGTACATCTCTATCAATATTATCATACCATACTCAACCAACTGGTACATCATCTCTATCAATATTATCATACCATACTCAACCCAACTGGTACCATCTCTATCAATATTATCATACCATACTCAACCCAAACTGGTACCATCTCTATCAATATTATCATACCATACTCAACACCAACTGGTACATCTCTATCAATATTATCATACCATACTCAACTCAACTGGTACCATCTCTATCAATATTATCATACCATACTCAACCCAACTGGTACATCTCTATCAATATTATCATACCATATCAACCCAACTGGTACATCTCATCATATATCAATAACCCTTATATCATACCATATCAACCCAACTGGTACATCTCTATCAATATTATCATACCATACTCAACCCCAACTGGTACATCTCTATCAATATTATCATACCATACTCACCCCAACTGGTACCATCTCTATCAATATTATCATACCATATTCAACCCAACTGGTACCATCTCTATCAATATTATCATACCATACTCAACCCAACTGGTACATCTCTATCAATATTATCATACCATACTCAACCCAACTGGTACCATCTCTATCAATATTATCATACCATATTCAACCAACTTACATCTCTATCAATATTATCATACCATACTCAACTCAACTGGTACCATCTCTATCAATATTATCATACCATACTCAACCCAACTGGTACCATCTCTATCAATATTATCATACCATACTCAACTGGTACATCTCTACATATTATCATACCATACTCAACTGGTACCATCTCTATCAATATTATCATACCATATTCAACCCAACTGGTACCATCTCTATCAATATTATCATACCATACTCAACCCAACTGGTACCATCTCTATCAATATTATCATACCATACTCAACCCAACTGGTACATCTCTATCAATATTATCATACCATACTCAACCCAACTGGTACATCTCTATCAATATTATCATACCATACTCACCCAACTGGTACCATCTCTATCAATATTATCATACCATACTCAACCCAACTGGTACCATCTCTATCAATATTATCATACCATACTCAACCCAACTGGTACCATCTCTATCAATATTATCATACCATACTCAACCCAACTGGTACCATCTCTATCAATATTATCATACCATACTCAACCCAACTGGTACCATCTCTATCAATATTATCATACCATACTCAACCCAACTGGTACCATCTCTATCAATATTATCATACCATACTCACCCCAACTGGTACCATCTCTATCAATATTATCATACCATATATCAACCCAACTGGTACCATCTCTATCAATATTATCATACCATACTCAACCCAACTGGTACCATCTCTATCAATATTATCATACCATACTCAACCCAACTGGTACCATCTCTATCAATATTATCATACCATACTCAACCCAACTGGTACCATCTCTATCAATATTATCATACCATACTCAACCCAACTGGTACCATCTCTATCAATATTATCATACCATACTCAACCCAACTGGTACATCTCTATCAATATTATCATACCATACTCACCCCAACTGGTACCATCTCTATCAATATTATCATACCCATATCAACCAACTGGTACATCTCTATCAATATTATCATACCATACTCAACTGGTACCATCTCTATCAATATTATCATACCATACCAACAACTGGTACATCTCTATCAATATTATCATACATACCAACAAACTGGTACCATCTCTATCAATATTATCATACCATACTCAACCCAACTGGTACCATCTCTATCAATATTATCATACCATACTCAACCAACTGGTACCATCTCTATCAATATTATCATACCATACTCAACCCAACTGGTACCATCTCTATCAATATTATCATACCATACTCATACTCAACTGGTACCATCTCTATCAATATTATCATACCATACTCAACCAACTGGTACCATCTCTATCAATATTATCATACCATACTCAACCCAACTGGTACATCTCTATCAATATTATCATACCATACTCAACCCAACTGGTACCATCTCTATCAATATTATCATACCATACTCAACCAACTGGTACCATCTCTATCAATATTATCATACCATACTCACCCAACTGGTCATCTATCAATATTATCATACATACTCAACCAACTGGTACCATCTCTATCAATATTATCATACCATACTCAACCCAACTGGTACCATCTCTATCAATATTATCATACCATACTCAACCCAACTGGTACCATCTCTATCAATATTATCATACCATACTCAACCCAACTGGTACCATCTCTATCAATATTATCATACCATACTCAACTCAACTGGTACCATCTCTATCAATATTATCATACCATACTCAACCCAACTGGTACATCTCTATCAATATTATCATACCATACTCAACCCAACTGGTACATCTCTATCAATATTATCATACCATACTTCAACCAACTGGTACCATCTCTATCAATATTATCATACCATACTCAACCCAACTGGTACATCTCTATCAATATTATCATACCATATTCAACCCAACTGGTACCATCTCTATCAATATTATCATACCATACTCAACCCAACTGGTACCATCTCTATCAATATTATCATACCATACTCAACCCAACTGGTACCATCTCTATCAATATTATCATACCATACTCAACCCAACTGGTACCATCTCTATCAATATTATCATACCATACTCAACCCAACTGGTACCATCTCTATCAATATTATCATACCATACTCAACCCAACTGGTACCATCTCTATCAATCATCATTATCATACCATACTCAACTCAACTGGTACATCTCTCTATCAATATTATCATACCATACTCAACCCAACTGGTACATCTCTATCAATATTATCATACCATACTTCAACCCAACTGGTACCATCTCTATCAATATTATCATACCATACTCAACCCAACTGGTACCATCTCTATCAATATTATCATCCATATAATGGTACCATATCAATATTATCATACCATACTCAACCAACTGGTACCATCTCTATCAATATTATCATACCATATTCAACCCAACTGGTACCATCTCTATCAATATTATCATACCATACTCAATCCCAACTGTACATCTCTATCAATATTATCATACCATACTCACCCAACTGGGCCATCTCTATCAATATTATCATACCATACTCACCAACTGGTACCATCTCTATCAATATTATCATACCATACTCACCCCAACTGGTACCATCTCTATCAATATTATCATACCATACTCACCCAACTGGTACCATCTCTATCAATATTATCATACCATATTCAACCCAACTGGTACCATCTCTATCAATATTATCATACCATACTCAACCCCAACTGGTACCATCTCTATCAATATTATCATACCATACTCAACCCAACTGGTACCATCTCTATCAATATTATCATACCATACTCACCCCAACTGGTACCTATCTCTATCAATATTATCATACCATACTCAACCCAACTGGTACCATCTCTATCAATATTATCATACCATACTCAACCCAACTGGTACATCTCTATCAATATTATCATACCATACTCAACACAACTGGTACATCTCTATCAATATTATCATACCATATTCAACCCAACTGGTACATCTCTATCAATATTATCATACCATACTCAACCCAACTGGTACCATCTCTATCAATATTATCATACCATACTCAACCCAACTGGTACCATCTCTATCAATATTATCATACCATACTCAACCCAACTGGTACCATCTCTATCAATATTATCATACCATACTCAACCCAACTGGTACCATCTCTATCAATATTATCATACCATACTCAACCCAACTGGTACATCTCTATCAATATTATCATACCATACTCAACCCAACTGGTACCATCTCTATCAATATTATCATACCATACTCAACCCAACTGGTAACCATCTCTATCAATATTATCATACCATACTCAACCCAACTGGTACATCTCTATCAATATTATCATACCATACTCAACCAACTGGTACATCTCTATCAATATTATCATACCATACTCAACCCAACTGGTACATCTCTATCAATATTATCATACCATACTCAACCCAACTGGTACATCTCTATCAATATTATCATACCATATCAACAACTGGTACATACTATCAATATTATCATACCATACTCAACACAACTGGTACATCTCTATCAATATTATCATACCATACTCAACCCAACTGGTACCATCTCTATCAATATTATCATACCATACTCAACCCAACTGGTACCATCTCTATCAATATTATCATACCATACTCAACCCAACTGGTACCATCTCTATCAATATTATCATACCATACTCACCCCAACTGGTACCATCTCTATCAATATTATCATACCATACTCAACCCAACTGGTACCATCTCTATCAATATTATCATACCATACTCAACCCAACTGGTAC
Organism: Argopecten irradians; assembly: GCF_041381155.1. NCBI lineage: Eukaryota > Metazoa > Mollusca > Bivalvia > Pectinida > Pectinidae > Argopecten > Argopecten irradians. The sequence goes on along the minus strand of NW_027187552.1, from coordinate 68,704 downwards.
CATCTCTATCAATATTATCATACCATACTCAACCCAACTGGTACCATCTCTATCAATATTATCATACCATACTCAACCCAACTGGTACATCTCTATCAATATTATCATACCATACTCAACCCAACTGGTACCATCTACTATCAATATTATCATACCATACTCAACCCAACTGGTACATCTCTATCAATATTATCATACCATATTCAACTCAAATGGTACCATCTCTTATCAATATTATCATACCATGCTCAAACCAACTGGTACATCTCTATCAATATTATCATACCATACTCACCCCAACTGGTACATCTCTATCAATATTATCATACCATACTCATACTCAACTTTATCATACCAATCAACCAACTGGTACCATCTCTATCAATATTATCATACCATACTCAACCCCAACTGGTACCATCTCTATCAATATTATCATACCATACTCAACCCAACTGGTACCATCTCTATCAATATTATCATACCATACTCAACCCAACTGGTACATCTCTATCAATATTATCATACCATACTCAACCCAACTGGTACATCTCTATCAATATTATCATACCATACTCAACCCAACTGGTACCATCTCTATCAATATTATCATACCATACTCAACTCAACTGGTACATCTCTATCAATATTATCATACCAACTGGGTACATCTCTATCAATATTATCATACCATACTCAACCCAACTGGTACCATCTCTATCAATATTATCATACCATACTCAACCCAACTGGTACCATCTCTATCAATATTATCATACCATACTCAACCCAACTGGTACCATCTCTATCAATATTATCATACCATACTCAACCCAACTGGTACATCTCTATCAATATTATCATACCATACTCAACCCAACTGGTACCATCTCTATCAATATTATCATACCATACTCAACCCAACTGGTACCATCTCTATCAATATTATCATACCATACTCAACCCAACTGGTACATCTCTATCAATATTATCATACCATATTCAACCCAACTGGTACATCTCTATCAATATTATCATACCAGATTCAACCCAACTTAGTACCATCTCTATCAATATTATCATACCATACTCAAACTCCAACTGGTACCATCTCTTATCAATATTATCATACCATACTCAACCCAACTGGTACCATCTCTATCAATATTATTCCACCATACTCAACCTAGTCCGAATGATTCTGACTATCTATCCGCTTTTTATATACTGACGTGGGCGAATGATAGTCAGAAGTCTGTGCTCTTTCAAAACGCCAAAAGTCAGCGACCCTCACCACGGTCGCTAGTTTTTCAATGTTTTCTCTTTTCAGGTTTCATGTGATTTTTTTGACAATTGCATAGTTCGATAGAACAAGAGGCCCAGAGGGCCTGTATCGCTCACCTGGTTTGTAATGCCAAGTAATGTTCTGAATACAAGTTCATTGTTTCTTTTCTGAAGGAATTTTAATATTAACCTCTAAATCCCCTATTGGGCCCCATCCCTCCTGCCCCCAGGGGGTCAGGGCCAAAATTTATACAAGTTCTGTTCCCCTTCCCCCAAGGATGTTTGTGGCCAAATTTGGTTACAATCCATGTAGAACTCTATGACTAGTAGCGATTAAAGGATTTACCTCTATTTCCTCTATTGGGCCCCGCCCCTCCTGCCCCCGGGGGACCAGAGCCAAAATTTATACAAGTTCTGTTTACATTCCCCCAAGGATGTTTGTGGCCAAATTTGGTTTCATTCCATTCATAACTCTATGACTAGTAGCGATTTAAATGATTTACCTCTTTTTCCCCTATTGGGCCTTGCCCCTCCTGCCCCTGGGGAACCAGAGCCAAAATTTATACAAGTTCTGTTCCCCTTCCCTCAAGGATGTTTGTGGCCAATTTGGTTTCATTCCATTCAGAACTCTATGACTAGTAGCGATTTAAAGGATTTACCTCTATTTCCCCTATTGGGCCCCACCCCTCCTGCCCCTGGGGGATCAGAACCAAAATTTATACAAGTTCTGTTCCCCTTCCCCCAAGGATGTTTGTGGCCAAATTTGGTTACAATCCATGCAGAACTCTAGGACAAGTAGCGATTTAAAGGATTTACCTCTATTTTCTTTATTGGGCCCCGCACCTCCTGCCTCCGGGGGACCAGAGCCAATATTTATACAAGTTCTGTTCCCCTTCCCCCAAGGATGTTTGTGGCCAAATTTGGTTACAATCCATGTAGAACTCTATGACTAGTAGCGATTTAAAGGATTTACCTCTTTTTCCCCTATTGGGCCCCGGCCCTCCTGCCCCCGGGGGACCAGAGCCAAAATTTATACAAGTTCTGTTTCCCTTCCTCCAAGGATGTTTGTGGCCAAATTTAGTTTCATTCCATTCAGAACTCTATGACTAGTAGCGATTTAAATGATTTACCTCTATTTCCACTATTGGGCCCAGCCCCTCTTGCCCCTGGGGAACCAGAGCCAAAATTTATACAAGTTCTGTTCCCCTTCCCCCAAGGATGTTTGTGGCCAAATTTAGTTTCATTCCATTCAGAACTCTATGACTAGTAGCGATTTAAAGGATTTACCTCTATTTCCCCTATTGGGCCCCGGCCCTCCTGCCCCTGGGGGATCAGAACCAAAATTTAAACCAGTTCTGTTCCCCTTCCAAAAAGGATGTTTGTGGCTAACTTTGGTTACAATCCATGCAGAACTCTAGGACAAGTAGCGATTTATAGGATTTACCTCTATTTCCCCTATTGGGCCCCGCCCCTCCTGCCCCCGGGGGGTCAGAGCCAAAATTTATACAAGTTCTGTTCCCCTTCCCCCAAGGATGTTTGTGGCCAAATTTGGTTACATTCCATTCAGAACTATATGACTAGTAGCGATTTAAAGGATTTACCTCTTTCCCCTATTGGGCCCCGCCCCTCCTGCCCCTGGGGGGGGGGGGGGGTCAGAGTAAAAATTTATAGAAGTTCTGTTCCCCTCCCCCAAGGATGTTTGTGGCCAAATTTGGTTACAATCCATGCAGAATGACTTATAGCGATTTAAAGGAAATGTTGACGGACAGACGGACGGACGCCGGACGCCGCGCCATGACATAAGCTCACCGGCCCTTCGGGCCAGGTGAGCTAAACATTATTTTTACACTACCTTGACATGTTGAAAAAAGTAAATTATATCTATCAGCGTGCAACTTGTGGTATTTCTTTGAGACTTCTCAAATTTCCCGGCTAGATCGTCCATATTGGTTGAAGTTATCACGTGATTAAATTCTCGCCGGAAGTCAAGGGATAGCCTTTTCATCAACGCATTTTTAACCTTCATTTTCTGACGTCACTCAAATTCTCGCGAGATTGGTTTTGGCAGCCATTTACAAACAAATTGCTGAAATTGACGAAGTCCGAAGAAACTGGAGGAAATGCATTTGTTAACAGTCGTTTACACATATAATTGATATGGAAGGTAGTGTAAAAATAATTTTTCTATCGAACTATGCAATTGTCAAAAAAATCACATGAAACCTGAAAAGAGAAAACATTGAAAAACTAGCGACCCTGGTGAGGGTCGCTGACTTTTGGCGTTTTGAAAGAGCACGGACTTCTGACTATCATCCGCCCACTTCAGTATATAAAAAGCGGATAGATAGTCAGAAACATTCGGACTATACTTAACCCAATAAACACCTAGGACACTTAAAACAATTGAAAATGAAGGGGCACTTATAATTACCCATGTCTCTTTCCGACTTAACAACTTAACTGCCCTGGTATTGTTTATATTTTAATTTGATTTAATTTTACCCATACATCATTATTGTTATCAATACTTGAACACCTTGTTATTACCCATCTGTCATATGACTGTTACAACAATGACAAGACATTGAAAAATCCAAAATGGCGACCTCAGAGATCGATGTTATCAGGCAGTTTGTCCGCAAATAAGACCCCCCACCACTCTGGTTGGGGGATCTTATTTGCCGTGAAATACGGTAATAAAACCAAATTTCAGCTACCGGTAGGTAATCTTTCTGAAAATTATTGCACAGGGTAAGCCATTAAAGTGAACAGTCGGACAAAGATGACTAAAGTCGGTAAAAATGGTGTGAATGTATCCAGTATGATTTCTTATGAAATAGAAAAATACAATCTCTCGCCAAAATCTGTCTGCTAATGCTTTCAATGCTTTCAACTTTCCTTTACTTTAATGGTCAGAATTGGGAAACGTAAGCAGAACTTGGCCATCTTAATTATTAATATGTGAGAACTTTTGGAAGGCCAATGAACGCATTTAGACTGGTTTTCTTTGCCCGACTATTCACTTTAATCAATATACAAATTAAAGAAATCAAATAGAACACCTAACTACAACATTAGTACCATAACTACAACACTAGTACCATAACTCGGCCATGACTGAAGCGTTTTCATATTTCAGTTTGCATTTAATTTGAGATTAAAGTGAAAAATAAATGCCCTAAAAAGGGAGACTGTGCCTTTAAGGAAGAGGTTATTGGGTTAAATACGGGTCACTTTATATAATTTTAAACTGCTGCTATCTAGTTGTTGCAGACTAGAATAACAATAGGATAATTATATGTGATGTAGTATATTAAAAAGTGCATTTTTACTATGTAAATAGCAGTATTTTATGTGTATTTATATTATTAATGACAATATCTATTGTCAAAAGTGCATAAGAATCTTGGATTCTATAGTTATATAGTTAGTATTTTTAATACTGAGTTGAGATACTCTGATACTGTGATAAGTGAGCTGTCACTATAGACAGTACAGTGTTAGATGTAAAACGAGCATGCTTGCTCATTATTGTTTACTTAAGAATTTTCCACGTGTGTTATTATCATTGTTCATATGTTTTTACCTTTAAAGTCTGGTTTAACTGTAAGTCCAGTGCAAGAGTCGTCTAAAACGAGCGAGAAAGCTAATATTTTGCCAGAGAGTGTGCACGAGATCACCTCAGGCGCCACAACCCATAGTTACATATGTACCCATGTCAAACTGAACTGCTAATATAAGCAGTTATTAGGCAGTTTTGTAGTAGTCCCAAAATTTTAGGCAGTTATAAGGCAGTTCTCAACAGTCCAGTTTTAAGCAGTCACTGAAAACTGCTTATATTTCACCATACAAGATTTAAAACTGCTTGTTGAACTGCTAACTAAATTTGTAAGCAGTCAGTGACTGCTTATCATACATTGTAGACTGAAACTGCTTGTCATTGACTGCTTATAGACCAAAATAAAACTTATATAGTGAAGTTGTCTTGCAACTTATTATTAAATGCAAAGGAACATGAATTAAGATACATCATTAAATTGTAAATTTTAAATGTGTGATTAATTCTTACTTAAAAACATTTTTTTAATTTTACACACAATAAACCATTTAAATGCAATTCAAAACTAAATAAAGGTCAGTTTGATCAACATAATTATTCTATACATGTATTCATAAAATATCAAAGTAATATTATAATTTCTCATATTATTGATAAATATGTGCCAATAATACTATTTTGTACATATAAACATAGATGCATATACAGTCCCTATCTCTAACACCCTGGGGAGGCAGCTACAGCTATGGGTCATTCTACTTCATCACATGTCAAGGTCACTGCGGAACCACATGAGATACCGCTAGCTAGCTGGACTTCAGTGCGCGGTTATCTTGCTTTTCAGTACACACGTGTTTTTGCTCTGCTCCCTATCAGCGAGGAAGCAGTTTTTTCATAATGGCTACTGGCCTTGATGAGGATGCTCTACTGGGGCCCTCAGACCACGACAATGTCGTTTCGTCTTTGCAGCCTTGTTTTGACAAACTGCAGAATTCATTAAATTCCATTGCTACTGGCATGGAAAAAATGGGCCAGGCTTGGCAAACGTTGGCTAATAAAGAGTCAACACAGAAACCCTCTACTGGGGGGCTCAAACGATCATACTCCGATTCCGATTCTGATGAGGAGCCTATGTCAGTTTATGATGACGCAGATGATGTAAATAGCCTCATAAACGATACAAGTATTTCTGATGCTAATTGTAATAATCAAGAATCAGAGCTTGATACCTCCATCCTCGATGAAGCTGAAGCTTCAATGGACGGGGATGAGGAGTTAGGGGCAGATGTGACCCCAAAATTGGCTAATATAGCCAATAAAGCATTTTCCTGCACTATGAATATTGATATCATAAAGAAAAAGCAGGAAACATATCCAAGGCCGAAAAATTGTGAGCGGCTTGTTGTTCCTCAAATTAATAAGGAAATATTCAGACGTTTGAGGAAGCAGCATGGCTTTATTAAAAAGCGCGACTTACGTTTTATGAACGTACAGCGGGCCATAACAAAAGGGGCATCAGCGGTGACTCGTATGGCCAATGATTTACTTGTTGGAGAGAAAACAAGTAAGACGAATGAGTACATCAAAATTTGTACAGATGTTTTATCCCTTCTGGGGCATGCCAACACAACACTGTCCCACAATCGTCGGGAATTGCTGAGACCAGTTCTGAAAAGTGATCATGTCGGTCTGTGTGACAATAGCGTTCCAGTTACTAACTGGTTATTTGGGGATGATCTCCTCAAAACTGTAAAGGAGGCACGACAATCTATTGGTGTGGGAAGAGAATACAATCAGCAGTACTCTTCAAAAAACTGGAAAAGATCGGGGGATTACAACTCCTCCAATCACAACAAACAACACAACCAGACACCAAAGAACAACTTCCACAAAAAGAAGAAGTAAATGGAAGTACCTGTACCATAGAGACGAATGTGTCATCTCAGCAGGTAAATACTGATTTTGATAATTTTGTGATAATAACTAGGAAACAATCTGTGGAAGACATAGCGACTTTCACAGGTGGGAGAATAGTTAATTTTTTGAATCACTGGAAGTCACTGACATCTGATCAGGAAATACTTTCCACTGTGAAGGGTTTGGAAATTGATTTTATTTCAAAACCTGTTCAACAAAATAAGCCAAGATGTCATTCTTTTTCTGATAAAGAAGCAGAGGCAATTTCAACAGAAATATCAAATTTGATTCGGAAAGACGTGATTATAAAAACTTTCCATGAACATGGTGAATTTATATCACCTATATTTTTGAGACCGAAAAAAGACAATTCTTTTCGAATGATATTAAATTTAAAACGGCTGAATGAATCAGTTCAGTATAACCATTTCAAAATGGATTCTTTGGTTTCTGCAATTCAAATGATGCAACCAAATTGTTATATGGCTTCCATTGATTTGAAAGATGCCTACTATTGTATTCCAATTGCTAAACATCATCAAAAATATTTGAAGTTTGCATGGGACGGACAGTTATATAAATTCAAGGCTTGCCCAATGGGGTTAACAACTGCTCCGAGAGTTTTTACAAAATTATTAAAACCAATTTTCTCTCATCTTAGACAATCAGGTCATCAGTCAGTTGTTTACATTGATGATACATACTTACAGGGAGAAACTATGGAAACTTGTCAGAACAATGTACAGGCCACTGTGACTCAGTCGAGAAATTGTGGGTTTGTTGTTCATCCAGAAAAATCTGTTTTTCATGCTTCGCAAACAATTGTTTTTCTTGGTTTTGTTTTAAACTAGATAGAGATGTCAGTTTCATTGACAACAGAGAGACAGGAGAAAATTATATCAGTCTTTGCTCTGTATTTACAGCACCGAGGTCCATCAATTAGGGATCTGAGTGTAGTAATTGGGCATTTAGTGTCTAGTTTGCCTGCTGTGCCTTATGGACAGCTGTTTTATCGGCAGTTAGAAAACGAGAAAATCTCTGCTTTAAAACTAGCTAAAGGGAATTTTGAGATGAAATTCCAGCTCTCTGGATTAGGTCGAGGTGACCTAAAATGGTGGTTGGATAATATATCAACTTCAAAGTCTCCAATTTCACACGGTCAACCAGACCTCATACTTGAAACAGATTCCATCCAGAAGGGATGGGGGTGTTATTGCCGCTCCCTCAATGTGAGCTGGGGGGCCTTGGAAGACGTGTGAATCAAACCACCACATTAATGTGCTAGAATTACAAGCTGCTTTCTTCTCATTAAAAGCTTTATGCAATGATAAGGAAAATATTCACATTCAGTTATTAATGGACTCTATGACTGCTGTATCATATATCCGGGAACAAGGGGGCAGTAGGTCCCTTGAATGTAATGCTATGGCTAGAAAAATATGGTTATGGGCTTATGCTCGGCATATCTGGTTAAGTTCTACTCACATTCCTGGGATAGACAATAGATCAGCTGATTACGAAAGTAGAAATTTTAATACAGAAACTGAGTGGATGCTCTCGAAGGTAGTTTTCGAGAGATCAATGAAACACTTGAATTTCATTCCTGATATTGATCTTTTTGCATCAAGGTTAAACCGACAAATTCAAAAATATGTGTCATGGAGGCCTGAACCTGAAGCATTTGCGGTAGATGCATTTACTATGACATGGTCTAAATATAATTTTTATTGTTTTCCTCCTTTCAGCCTGCTACCAGCAGTTCTTCAAAAGATTTCTATAGAACAAACGACGGGAATTGTGGTGCTTCCAAACTGGCCAACACAACCATATTATGCAACAGCAATGAACATGCTTATTTCAAAACCACTGTTGCTAAAACGAAACAAACAGTTACTCCAGTTGCCACTTCATCCAGAAATGATTCACCAAATCTGGAAGAAACTCGATCTTCTGGTTTGTCATTTATCCGGAAATCCATCGAGGGTCAAAACCTTTCACAACAAACTACTGATATCATTGTGTCCTCCTGGCGGCCAAAGACATCAAAGCAGTACCAGTGTTATCTCAAACAGTGGGAGGGGTTCTGCAGTCAACGGACTTTGGATCCCTTTCGATCTAATGTGCGAACAGTCCTAATGTTTTTAACACAGCTGTTTGAGAAAGGAGTGGGGTATTCGGCTATTAACACTGCCAAGAGTGCCCTATCAACTGTAATTAATTTGGAAGACAGTGTAATTGGTACTTTGGGTCAACACGCGTTGGTTAAACGATTCATGAGAGGTGTTTATAATCAGCGACCCAGCCTACCGAGATACACCCACACGTGGGATGTGAAAACTGTGTTAGATTATCTGGAATCAATTAACATTGGAAATATTTCGTTGAAAGATCTTACTCTCAAGCTGACAATGCTTTTAGCATTAGTTTCTGGCCAGCGTGTCCAAACACTTCACACTTTATCTGTAAACAATGTCAAATGTGTGGAAGATAATGTTGAAATAAAAGTGACAGCCTTGTTAAAACAAAGCAAACCAGGTAAACATTTATCGGTGCTAACATTTGAGAAGTTCAGCAACGAAAATTTGTGTGTGGTGATTCATTTATTGAAATACATTAAAATGACAACTGACATTCGTGAAGATGATAGACTATTGATTAGTTTTCATAAACCTCATAAAAGTGTTTCGGCCAGCACTATCTCAAGGTGGATTAAAACTGTTATGTCATCAAGTGGTATCGATACAGAAATATTCAAATCCCATAGCACCCGGTCGGCATCCACATCAGCTTCAGTGGCACAGGGTGTTCCAGTATCACAGATAATGGAAAAGGTGGGATGGCGATCTGCAAAAACTTTCCAAAAATTTTATAACAGATCGGATAATATTCTTTAAAAATCGTGGTGACTTTAAGCAATATACTGACATTGTCATGTTTTGGAACTTATTGTGGCTTTTATTGGTGTATAATATAATCATATTGACATTTATGTCGGTTTTATCGTTATTTTTCTAATCTTATCAAATGGCCTCAGAGCTTTCAACTCTCATGTGGTTCCGCAGTGACCTTGACATGTGATGAAGTAGAATTGATAAATTAAACGAGACTTACCTGGAAGTTGAAGTTTGATTGGAATTCTACTTCATCACTGTCGGGAACGGAGGAATCACATGCCCGCCCTTTATTTTTACAAAGGTGCATATATAATTTCATTTGCAGTTCCTTTTCATTGGATTATCTTATAATATGGAATTATTCGGTGATTGTCAATTACTGGTGTTTTTCCCACCCATATACACGTGATTCATCTTCGACCATTTGATGTCAAATACTGAAGTCCAGCTAGCTAGCGCTATCTCATGTGATTCCTCCGTTCCCGACAGTGATGAAGTAGAATTCCAATCAAACTTCAACTTCCAGGTAAGTCTCGTTTAATTTATCAATTATACACAGAGATGGTGACCCCCACATGCAGTGTTGCTGTGTGTACACATGTGGTGACCTTTGAACCTGTAGTCTCCCTCCAAATTCCAGCGGTCAGTTTGAACAGTTTGGTGTGAGGAAGCATGTGCACAGATAATCTTCTACATCATTTGGACCATTTGGTGAATATTTTGGACATCTACAATAAGTGAGGTGTAGTTTTCAACATGCAGTTTTACATAGTTACAAGTGTAAGTATAAAGGGAATTGTGTATAGCCAGGAATAGAAATGGTAAAACGTTTCAGTTTTGGATGTATGCATTCTGGTGTTGTACTGGATTATAACCCTATAATTTTGCTGTAAACCCCCAAAGTAGAAGGTAAGATGCATGAGCTTTTAATCTATGTGCATGTATATATAGCTTCATGGGAACCATGCATTTAAATTTGGAAACTTAGAAGTTAACTATTTCTATTTTTTTTATTGATAAAATTCAAATTCATTTTCCATTTTACTCTTATACACCCCCAGTATAACATAGATGATGCATTTTCTTTTTAAAACAATTTGTATGACACAAAATAAACATTATGATTTATGTGTATATATCTTGGATTGGTTTATATTATTCAATCTTTTATTTTCTATAAATTTCTGAAAAATGAATACCGGTAAATGCATGCATATAATGCAAGGCAAGTTATTTTTTAAAAACTGCAAACTTTATCTTAGAGTTAGTGTAATTATATATAACTTGTCTATGTATATTTTCCACCTTATAGTATTTTCATTTTTTTCCCATATAATTGGAAATGTGTTAACAGTTTCTTGAACTTATATTTATAAGTATCAAGCAATTGTGATTCATAAATATAAGCAGTCGCATTCTCCATATTTGGATTGTTTTTAGCAGTTTTGTGAGCTATTTATAGATATTAGGCAGTTTTGACTCGTACATTAAGCAGTCGCTTGCGCCATATTTGGACATTTTAGGCAGTTCATTTTGAAATCGACTGCCTAAGAACTGCCTGAAGTAAGCAGTCGCATGCGCCATATATGGACATTTTCGGCAGTTCATTTTTTTAAAACGGACTGCCTAAAAAGTGCCTAAAAACTGCTAAGGAACTGCTAACCGACTGCTAGTGGACTGTGAAGGTTAAGGGACTGCCAATTTTTCCAATGGATTGCTAACGGTTAACAGTCCCAGCCAGTTGCATTATGAAGGCTAAAGAACTGCTAAAAGAACTGCTTATACAGTAAACTGTGAACTGTGAAGGCTTAAAAACTGCTGAAGAACTGCCTTCCACTTTGACATGGGTAGGAATTTAATAATATGCATACGCAATTACCAACTCATATCTCAGACGTAGGTCTAATGGCGACCGTGTTTTTTCTCGGTCGAAAATGCAGTATAAACAGAGTAAAATATATGAATACCAGATGTTTATATCTGAATGTTATTGTTAAATATATTTATTTCCCCTTTTTATAATTAAAATAACGCAATAGTTCCCGGATTGTATTACTATTTATTACAATAAAATGTAAACAAACATCGCAAGCGGCTGTGTTCCCACTATGTTTATGATTCATTCTCACTTAGCCAATTCACAACATTCTGAAATTTACCTGTAGTACCTGGCCAACATGTCAAGTTTTACACCTGAGTGAGTTTAAACTATAGTCTGTTCTTACTTTCTATGATAGGAAATATTTATGAACAAGGACATAGTCATTCTGATCCCCCGCCAATGGAGATATCAAAGCTGAAGTAAGTTTGATTGTGGAGACTTATGTGTATGAAAACAAGAGGCCCAAGGGCATTAACGGTCATCTGACTCATGTCACAAAACTACAGTCACAGCATAATGGAGTGGTTAACAATTAATATAAGCAATGCAAGGAACTTTTTTTTTTAATATGCAAGTTTCTGAAATAGGTAAAGGTCATTTGTTGAACAAACTTGGTAGCCCTTCATCCATATATGGTATTAACCCATTCAAGGATGAAGGAGGAGTCGGATTTCAAAGCCAAATATCAGCAAAGCTCCCATTTTGGACTCTGACGTTCTATCCCCATGGGTCATACCTCGTCCTTTATAAAATATGTTCCCCCTTCTGAGCCCCGTCCCTCTGTCCCCTAGGGTCTTGCCTAACTCGTTTATATTAAATATGATTGTCCTTCCCCAGTGATGTTTCACACAAAATATGGATGCATTAATCCACTCAAGGGTTAGGAAGGAGTAGGCTTTTAAAGCAAAATTTAATCAAAATTCCCCATTCTGAGCCCCGCCCTCTGTCCCCAGGGATCGGGCCTAACTTGTTTATATAAAATATGACAGTCCTTCCTCTACGATCTTTTACGCAAAATATGGATGAAATCCACTAAAGGGTTAAGGAGGAGTAGGATTTTAAAGCTAAAACAAGTACTCATTGTAATGGACACTAATACATAATCCCCCAAACGACCCCCTCCCCATCTCCACCTGCGACAAATTAAGAATGCAGTTGCACAGTATATGAACATTTTGAAAGAAATTTTGAGGTACTTTTACATTCAATGAATTGCAGACGAAAATTTGAAAACAGGAGGTTTGCCCAGCAAAAATCTTTCAAAATTTTTATCATACTGACAAGCATCCCTTTATAACCCTTTATACTAAATTTCATTGATCAGAGACCAAAATATAACAAGAGGCCCATGGGCCTTAACGGTCATCTGACTCATGGCACAAAACAACAAAGTCACAGTATAAAGTATTGGTTAACGATTAATTTAAACAATACAAGGAACTCCTTAGTTGAATATTCAAGTTTCTGAAATAGGTAAATGTCATTTCTTGAACAAACTTGGTAGCCCTTCATCCATATATGGTTGTAACCCATTCAAGGATTAATATAAGGAGGAGTCAGATTTTAAAGCCAAATTTCAGCAAAGCTCCCATTTTGGACCTCCACCATACTATCCCAATGGGTCTTAGCTCGGTCCTAAAAAATATGATAGTCTTCAACTAAAGTTCCCCCTTCTGAATCAATTAAAACCCCTATAGATCAATTTTCATTGAGATCGGAGACTGAAACCTGAAAACAGGAAGTGGGCCAGCAGCCATCTTGGAATACCAAAATATTTACGAAAATGTTTGCATGTTGTTCGGCATCAATTAAAACCCCTATATACAAATTTTCATTGAGATCGGAGACTGAAACCTTAAAACAGGAAGTGGGCATCGGCCATCTTGGAATACCAAAATCTTTACGAAAATGTTTGCATGTTGTTCGGCATCAATTAAAACCCCTTTATACCAATTTTCATTGAGATCGGAGACTGAAACCTTAAAACAGGAAGTGGGCCAGCGGCCATCATGGAATACCAAAATCTTTACGAAAATGTTTGCATGTTGTTCGGCATCAATTATAACCCCTATAGACCAATTTTGATTGAGATCGGAGACCAAAACCTGAAAACAGGAAGTGGGCCAGCTAAGATTAAGAAAACTTGCCCTTTTGGGACCCCACCCCTTAGCCCCGCGGGGTCGGACAAGACTCATTTATATAAAATATGATTGTCCTTCCCCTATGATGTTTTACACCAAATATAGATGAAATCCATCCAAGGATGAAGGAGGAGTAGGATTTTAAAGCTAAAATTAAGAAAATTTGCCCTTTTGGGGCCCCATCCCTCGACCCCAAGGGTCGGACCATGCCACTTATATAAATTATGATTGTCCGTCCCCTATGATGTTTCACACCAAATATGGATGAAATCCATCAAAGGATGAAGGAGGAGTAGGATTTTAAAGCTAAAATTAACAAAATTTGCCCTTTTGGGGCCCCACCCCTCAGCCCCTAGGGGTCGGACCAGACTCATTTATATAAAATATGATTGTCCGTCCCCAATGATTTTTCACACCAAATATGGGTGAAATCCATCCAAGGATGAAGGAGGAGTAGGATTTTAAATCTAAAATTAAGAAAATTTCCCCATTTGGGACCCCATACCTCAGCCCCTAGGGGTCGGACCAGGCTCATTTATATAAAATATGATTGTCCTTCCCCAATGATGTTTTATACCAAATATAGATGAAATCCATCCAAGGATGAAGGAGGAGTAGAATTTTTAAAGCTAACAAGAGATCCCAGAGGGATCTTGGCGCCCACCTAAGAACGATCTTTGTCTGACAAAGGAAAGAGGGATCTTTTCTCTGCTTTTCAAGCTTTAACTACATATTACTACACATGAAATTTCAGAAAGATCCTTTGACTGCTTTCTGAGATATATAACAGTAACAAACTTCAATTATCAAAATCCAAGATGGCGTCCTTTCGGCCATCTTGTTCACCGATCGGTACCAAAATGCAATATGCACAACTAGGCCCCTAGGGGAACCTGCGCATGCAATTTGAGACAGATCCATTCAGTACTTTAACTATCAAAATCCAAGATGGCGGCCTGTCGGCCATCTTGTTCATCAATCGGTCCCAAAATGCAATATGCACAACTAGGCCCCTGGGGGAACCTGCACATGCAATTTGAGACAGATCCCTTCAGTACTTTCTGAGAAATAGCGGTAACAAACTTCAATTGTCAAAATCCAAGATGGCGGCCTGTCGGCCATCTTGTTAACCGATCGGTACCAAAATGCAATATGCACAACTTAACTAGGCCCCTAGGGGAACTTACATGTGAAATTTGAGAAAGATCCCTTTAGTGCATTCTGAGAAATAGCCGTAACAAACTTTAACTATCAAAATCCAAGATGGCGGCCTTTCGGCCATCTTGTTCACCGATCGGTACCAAAATGCAATATGCATAACCAGGGACCTAGGGAAACCTGCACATGAAATTTGAGACAGATCCCTTCAGTACTTTCTAAGAAATAGTGGTAGCAAGCTTCAACTATCAAAATCCAAGATGGCGTCCTGTCGGCCAACTTGTTCACCGATCGGTCTGAAAATGCAATATGCACAACTAGGCCCCTAGGGGAACCCGCACAATGCAATTTGATATAGATCCCTTGAGTACTTTCTGAGAAATAGTGGTAACAAACTTTAACTATCAAAATCCAAGATGGCGGCCTGTCGGCCATCTTGTTCATCAATCGGTCCCAAAATGCATTATGCACAACTAGGCCCCTAGGGGAACCTGCACATGCAATTTGAGACAGATCCCTTCAGTCTTTTCTGAGATATAGCGGTAACAAACTTCAATTGTCAAAATCGTAGATGGCGGCCTGTCGGCCATCTTGTTCACCGATCAGTCTGAAAATGCAATATGCACAACTAGGCCCCAAGGGGAACTTACATGTGAAATTTGAGAAAGATCCCTTCAGTACATTCTGAGAAATAGCGGTAACAAACTTTAACTATCAAAATCCAAGATGGCGGCCTGTCGGCCATCTTGTTCATCGATCGGTCCCCAAATGCAATATGCACAACTAGGCCCCTAGGGGAACCTACATATTAAATTTGAGAAACATCCCTTCAGTACTTTCTGAAAAATAGCGGTAACAAGAATTGTTAACGGACGGACGGACGGACGGACGGATGGAAGGACGGACGACGGACCACGGACAAAAAGCGATTTGAATAGCCCACCATCTGTTGATGGTGGGCTAAAAATAACCTTTTTGGGGCCCCACCCCTCAGTCCCTAGGGGACGGACCAGGCTCATTTATATAAAATATGATTGCCCTTTCCCAACAACGTTTCACACCAAATATGGATGAAATCCATCCAAGGATGAAGGAGGAGTAGGATTTTAAAGCTAAAATTAAGAAAAATTGCCCTTTTGGGGCCCCACCCCTCAGCCCCTAGGGGTCGGACCAGGCTCATTTATATAAAATATGACTGTCCTTCCCTAATGATGTTTCACACCAAATATGGATGAAATCTACCCAAGGATGAAGGAGGAGTAGGATTTTAAAGCTTAAAATAAGAAAATTTGCCCTTTTGGGGCCCCACCCCTCAGCCCCTAGGGGTCGGACCAGACTCATTTATATAAAATATGATTGTCCGTCCCCAATGATTTTTCACACCAAATATGGATGAAATCCATCGAAGGATGAAGGAGGAGTAGGATTTTAAATCTAAAATTAAGAAAATTTCCCCATTTGGGACCCCATACCTCAGCCCCTAGGGGTCGGACCAGGCTCATTTATATAAAATATGATTGTCCTTCCCCAATGATGTTTTATACCAAATATAGATGAAATCCATCCAAGGATGAAGGAGGAGAAGAATTTTTAAAGCTAAAAATAACCTTTTTGGGGCCCCACCCTCAGTCCCTAGGGGACGGACCAGGCTCATTTATATAAAATATGATTGCTCTTTCCCAACAACGTTTCACACCAAATATGGATGAAATCCATCCAAGGATGAAGGAGAAGTAGGATTTTAAAGCTTAAATTAAGAAAATTTCCAATTTTGGAGCCTCGCCCCTCTGCCCCTAGGGGTCGGACCAGGCTCATTTATATAAAATATGATTGCCCTTTCCCAACAACGTTTCACACCAAATATGTTATGAAATCCATCCAAGGATGAAGGAGGAGTAGGATTTTTAAACTAAAATTAAGAAAAAATTTTGGGGACCCCCCTCAGCCCCAAGGGGTCGGACTAAGCTCATTTATATAAAATATGATTGTCCTTCCCCAATGATGTTTCACACCAAATATGAATGAAATCAACCCAAGAATGAAGGAGGAGTAGGATTTTAAAGCTTAAAATAAGAAAATTTGCCATTTTGGGGCCCCGCCCCTTAGGCCAAAGGGGTCGGAAAAAGCTCATTTATATAAAATATGATTGTCTTTCCCCAATGATGTTTCACACCAAATATGGATGAAATCCATCCAAGGATGAAGGAGGAGTAGGATTTTAAAGCTAAAATTAAGAAAATTTGCCCTTTTGGGGCCCCACCCCTCAGCCCCTAGGGGTCGGACCAGGCTCATTTATATAAAATATGACTGTCCCTCCCTAATGATGTTTCACACCAAATATGGATGAAATCTACCCAAGGATGAAGGAGGAGTAGGATTTTAAAGCTTAAAATAAGAAAATTTGCCCTTTTGGGGCCCCACCCCTCAGCCCCTAGGGGTCGGACCAGACTCATTTATATAAAATATGATTGTCCGTCCCCAATGATTTTTCACACCAAATATGGATGAAATCCATCGAAGGATGAAGGAGGAGTAGGATTTTAAATCTAAAATTAAGAAAATTTCCCCATTTGGGACCCCATACCTCAGCCCCTAGGGGTCGGACCAGGCTCATTTATATAAAATATGATTGTCCTTCCCCAATGATGTTTTATACCAAATATAGATGAAATCCATCCCAGGATGAAGGAGGAGTAGAATTTTTAAAGCTAAAAAAAACCTTTTTGGGGCCCCACCCATCAGTCCCTAGGGGACGGACCAGGCTCATTTATATAAAATATGATTGCCCTTTCCCAACAACGTTTCACACCAAATATGGATGAAATCCATCCAAGGATGAAGGAGAAGTAGGATTTTAAAGCTTAAATTAAGAAAATTTCCCCTTTTGGAGCCCCGCCCCTCTGCCCCTAGGGGTGGGACCAGGCTCATTTATGTAAAATATGATTGCCCTTTCCCAACAACGTTTCACACCAAATATGGATGAAATCCATCCAAGGATGAAGGAGGAGTAGGATTTTTAAACTAAAATTAAGAAAAAATTTTGGGGACCCGCCCTCAGCTCCAAGGGGTCGGACTAAGCTCATTTATATAAAATGTGATTGTCCTTCCCCAATGATGTTTCACACCAAATATGAATGAAATCAACCCAAGGATGAAGGAGGAGTAGGATTTTAAAGCTTAAATAAGAAAATTTGCCCTTTTGGGGCCCCGCCCCTTAGCCCCAAGGGGTCGGACAAAGCTCATTTATATAAAATATGATTGTCTTTCCCCAATGATGTTTCACACCAAATATGGATGAAATCCATCCAAGGATGAAGGAGGAGTAGGATTTTAAAGCTAAAATTAAGAAAATTTGCCCTTTTGGGGCCTCACCCCTCAGCCCCTAAGGGTCGGACCAGGCTCATTTATATAAAATATGACTGTCCTTCCCTAATGATGTTTCACACCAAATATGGATGAAATCTACCCAAGGATGAAGGAGGAGTAGGATTTTAAAGCTTAAAATAAGAAAATTTGCCCTTTTGGGGCCCAACCCCTCAGCCCCTAGGGGTCGGACCAGACTCATTTATATAAAATATGATTATCCGTCCCCAATGATGTTTTATACCAAATATAGATGAAATCCATCCAAGGATGAAGGAGGAGAAGAATTTTTAAAGCTAAAAATAACCTTTTTGGGGCCCCACCCTCAGTCCCTAGGGGACGGACCAGGCTCATTTATATAAAATATGATTGCTCTTTCCCAACAACGTTTCACACCAAATATGGATGAAATCCATCCAAGGATGAAGGAGAAGTAGGATTTTAAAGCTTAAATTAAGAAAATTTCCAATTTTGGAGCCTCGCCCCTCTGCCCCTAGGGGTCGGACCAGGCTCATTTATATAAAATATGATTGCCCTTTCCCAACAACGTTTCACACCAAATATGGATGAAATCCATCCAAGGATGAAGGAGGAGTAGGATTTTTAAACTAAAATTAAGAAAAAATTTTGGGGACCCGCCCTCAGCCCCAAGGGGTCGGACTAAGCTCATTTATATAAAATATGATTGTCCTTCCCCAATGATGTTTCACACCAAATATGAATGAAATCAACCCAAGAATGAAGGAGGAGTAGGATTTTAAAGCTTAAAATAAGAAAATTTGCCCTTTTGGGGCCCCGCCCCTTAGGCCAAAGGGGTCGGAAAAAGCTCATTTATATAAAATATGATTGTCTTTCCCCAATGATGTTTCACACCAAATATGGATGAAATCCATCCAAGGATGAAGGAGGAGTAGGATTTTAAAGCTAAAATTAAGAAAATTTGCCCTTTTGGGGCCCCACCCCTCAGCCCCTAGGGGTCGGACCAGGCTCATTTATATAAAATATGACTGTCCCTCCCTAATGATGTTTAACAAAATTAAAGTACTATTTTTGGTTATATGAAAATGATTGTCCTTTATGGTCAATATGTTTTCAAAATCCAGAAAAATATTAAAGAAACAAAATATACAAATTTATCCATGCATTATGGATAAAGTATTTTAAGAAGGAGTAGAATTTAAAGGTAAAATTTAAAGAGGATGTTTTGGAATTTTGCCATACTAAAATGGTCAAAATTTAAATAGACCTAGGGTTAGGGGAAAACCCTGAATATATTGCCCCTATTGTACCAGGTCTAGAAATTCATTTATTTTAAAATCATGAATCCTTCATGGCCCCAAATCTTTTCACACAAAATATGGATGAAAATGGATAAATCCAGGCCCAAATGATGGGGAGAAAATTTGGATTTTAAAGTTTAATTCAATAAAAAAAAAGGAGTAGGTTTTTCAAAAAATCCCCATATGATTGTCCTTCCCCATTTTTGGGGCCCCCACCCATCAGTCCCTAGGGGAAAATGACCAGGCCTCATTTATATAAAATATGATTTTGCCCTTTCTCATTAACAACGTTATGATGTTCACCACCAATATGGATGAAAATCCATCCAAGGATGAAGGAGGAGTAGGGGGGATTTTAAAGCTTAAATTAAGAAAATTTCCCTTTTGGGGCCCCGCCCCTCTGCCCCTAGGGGTCGACCAGGCTCATTTATGTAATAATATGATTGTCCTTCCCAACAATTTCAACACCAAATATGGATGAAATCCATCCCAAGGATGAAGGAGAGTAGTAGGATTTTTTAAAGCTAAAATTAAGAAAATTTTTGCCCTTTTTGGGACCCCGCCCTCAGCCCCAAGGGGTGGACTAAGCTCTCATTATATAAAATATGATTGTCCTTTCCCCAATGATGTTTCACACCAAATATGGATGAAATCCATCCAAGGATGAAGGAGGAGTAGGATTTTAAAGCTAAAATTAAGAAAATTTGCCCTTTTGGGGCCCACCCTTCAGCCCCTAGGGGTCGGACCAGCTCATTTATATAAAATATGACTGTCTCCTTCCCTAATGATGTTTCACACCAAATATGGATGAAATCTACCCAAGGATGAAGGAGGAGTAGGATTTTAAAGCTTAAAATAAGAAAATTTGCCCTTTTGGGGCCCACCCTTCAGCCCTAAGGGGTCGGACCAGACTCATTTATATAAAATATGATTGTCCGTCCCCAATGATTTTTCACACCAAATATGGATGAAATTCATCGAAGGATGAAGGAGGAGTATAGGATTTTAAATCTAAAATTAAGAAAATTTCCCCATTTGGGCGGGCCCATACCTCAGCCCTAGGGGTCGGACCAGGCTCATTTATATAAAATATGATTGTCCTTCCCCAATGATGTTTTATACCAAATATAGATGAAATCCATCCAAGGATGAAGGAGGGAGTAGAATTTTTAAAGCTAAAAAAACCTTTTTGGGGCCCCACCCCATCAGTCCCTAGGGGACGGACCAGGCTCATTTATATAAAATATGATTGCCCTTTCCCAACAACGTTTCACACCAAATATGGATGAAATCCATCCAAGGATGAAAGGAGAGAGAGTAGATTTTAAAGCTTAAAATTAAGAAAATTTTCCCTTTTGGAGCCCGCCCCTCTGCCCCTAGGGGTTACCAGGCTCATTTATTACTAAAATATGATTGCCCTTTCCCAACAACGTTTCACACCAAATATGGATGAAATCCATCCAAGGATGAAGGAGGAGTAGGATTTTTAAACTAAAATTAAGAAAAAATTTTGGGGACCCCGCCCTCAGCCCCAAGGGGTCGGACTAAGCTCATTTATATATAAAATATGATTGTCCTTCCCCAATGATGTTTCACACCAAATATGAATGAAATCAACCCAAGGATGAAGGAGGAGTAGGATTTTAAAGCTTAAAATAAGAAAATTTGCCCTTTTGGGGCCCCCCGCCCCTTAGCCCCAAGGGGTCGGACAAAGCTCATTTATATAAAATATGATTGTCTTTCCCAATGATGTTTCACACCAAATATGGATGAAATCCATCCAAGGATGAAGGAGGAGTAGGATTTTAAAGCTAAAATTAAGAAAATTTGCCCTTTTGGGGCCCCACCCCTCAGCCCCTAGGGGTCGGACCAGGCTCATTTATATAAAATATGACTGTCCTTCCCTAATGATGTTTCACACCAAATATGGATGAAATCTACCCAAGGATGAAGGAGGAGTAGGATTTTAAAGCTTAAAATAAGAAAATTTGCCCTTTTGGGGCCCCACCCCTCAGCCCCTAGGGGTCGGACCAGACTCATTTATATAAAATATGATTGTCCGTCCCCAATGATTTTTCACACCAAATATGGATGAAATCCATCGAAGGATGAAGGAGGAGTAGGATTTTTAAATCTAAAATTAAGAAAATTTCCCCATTTGGGACTCCACACCTCAGCCCCTAGGGGTCGGACCAGGCTCATTTATATAAAATATGATTGTCCTTCCCCAATGATGTTTTATACCAAATATAGATGAAATCCATCCAAGGATGAAGGAGGAGTAGAATTTTTAAAGCTAAAAAAAACCTTTTTGGGGCCCCACCCCTCAGTCCCTAGGGGACGGACCAGGCTCATTTATATAAAATATGATTGCCCTTTCCCAACAACGTTTCACACCAAATATGGATGAAATCCATCCAAGGATGAAGGAGAAGTAGGATTTTAAAGCTTAAATAAAGAAAATTTCCCCTTTTGGAGCCCCGCCCCTCTGCCCCTAGGGGTTGGACCAGCTCATTTATATAAAATATGATTGCCCTTTCCCAACAACGTTTCACACCAAATATGGATGAAATCATCCAAGGATGAAGGAGGAGTAGGATTTTTTAAACTAAAATTAAGAAAAAATTTGGGGACCCGCCCTCAGCCCCAAGGGGTCGGACTAAGCTCATTTATATAAAAATATGATTGTCCTTCCCCCAATGATGTTTCACACCCTAATATGAATGAATCAACCCAAGGAATGAAGGAGGAGTAAGGATTTTAAAGCTTAAAATAAGAAAATTTGCCCTTTTAATTTCATTTTTTTTTTTTTTGGGGCCCCACCCCCTTTTCGGGGCCCCTAGGGGTTGGAACCAGCTCATTTATATAAAATATGACTGTCTTTCCCCAATGATGTTTCACACCAAATATGGATGAAATCTACCCAAGGATGAAGGAAGGAGTAGGATTTTAAAGCTTAAAATAAGAAAATTTGCCCTTTTGGGGCCCCACCCCTCAGCCCCTAGGGGTCGGACCAGACTCATTTATATAAAATATGATTGTCCCTCCCCAATGATGTTTTCACACCAAATATGGATGAAATCAATCGAAGGATGAAGGAGGAGTAGGATTTTAAATCTAAAATTAAGAAAATTTCCCCTTTTGGGACCCATACCTCAGCCCCTAGGGGTCGGACCAGGCTCATTTATATAAAATATGATTGTCCTTCCCCAATGATGTTTTATACCAAATATAGATGAAATCCATCCAAGGATGAAGGAGGAGTAGGATTTTTAAAGCT
Organism: Argopecten irradians; assembly: GCF_041381155.1. Lineage (NCBI taxonomy): Eukaryota > Metazoa > Mollusca > Bivalvia > Pectinida > Pectinidae > Argopecten > Argopecten irradians. The sequence continues at coordinate 45,946 of NW_027187552.1, read as the reverse complement.
AAAAATAAGAAATTTTTTTGGGCCCCACCCCTCATCCCTCAGGGACGACCAGGCTCATTTATATAAAATATGATTGTCCTTTCCCATTTCCCAACAACGTTTCACACCAAATATGGATGAAATCCATCCCAGGATGAAGGAGAAGTAGGATTTTTAAAGCTAAATTAAGAAAATAATCCCTTTTTGAGGCCTCCCCCCTCTTGTCCCTAGGGGGACGGACCAGGCTCATTTATATATAAATATGATTGCCCTTTCCCAACATACGTTTCACCCAAATATGGATGAAATCCATCCAAGGATACGTATGAGGAGAAGTAGGATTTTAAAAAAAATAATTTAAGAAAAACTTTTCCCTTTTGGAGCCCCGCCCCTCTGCCCCTAGGGGTTGGACCAGGGCTCATTATATAAAATATGATTGCCTTTCCAACAACGATTTTCACACCAAATATGGATGAAATCCATCCAAGGATGATAGGAGGAATGTAGATTTTTAAACTAAAATTAAGAAAATATAATTTTGGGGGACGCGCCCTCAGCTCCAAGGGTCGGATAAAGCTCATTTATTTAAAGATGTGAGATGATCTTGCACGAATGATGTTTTCACAAATCACTCAGCCAAACCAATATGAAGGAATCAATCAACCCCAATGGGTTGTTGGGTGGATGGAGGTTGGGGGTTTGTAGCGTGTATGTTGGGTTATCTTGGTGACAGCAGGGGGGGCCAAAACGCCCCTAGTGCCCCCAATGGGCCTGGTGGGTTCGGAGATCAAATCCCCGTGGACACATATAGCTACAGTTAATTTTAAAGAGGGAATGGGGTCTGCGGCCCTCTTGGAGGGGATCTCCAATATTGGGTAGGAACTGACTAGCCTTAGGTTAGAAGTTGGATGTTGCGTGGGTGATATATAGCGTTAAAATAAAGAAAATTTGCCCTTTTGGGGCCCACACCCCTCAGCCCCTAGGGTCGGACCAGGCTCATTTATATAAATATGATTGTCCGATCCCCAATGATTTTTAAAGCTTTCCCCACCAAATATGGATGAAATCCATCAAGGATGAAGGAGGAGTAGGATTTTAAATCTTAAAATTAAGAAAATTTGCCCTTTTGGGGCCCCACCCCTCAGCCCCTAGGGGTCGGACCAGAACTCATTTATATAAAATATGATTGTCCGTCCCCAATGATTTTTCACACCAAATATGGATGAAATCCATCCAAGGATGAAGGAGGAGTAGGATTTTTAAAGCTAAAATTAAGAAAAACCCCATTTGGGGCCCACCCTCAGCCCCTAGGGGTCGGACCAGGCTCATTTATATAAAATATGATTGTCCTTCCCCAATGATGTTTCACACCAAATATGATGAAATCCATCCAAGGATGAAGGAGGAGTAGGATTTTAAAGCTTAAAATAAGAAAATTTGCCCTTTTGGGGCCCCACCCTCAGTCCCCTAGGGGTCGGACCAGGCTCATTTATATAAAATATGATTGCCCTTTCCCAACAACGTTTTCACACCAAATATGGATGAAATCCATCCAAGGATGAAGGAGGAGTAGGATTTTTAAGCTAAAATTAAGAAAATTTCCCTTTTGGGGCCCCGCCCTCAGCCCCTAGGGGTCGGACCAGGCTCATTTATATAAAATATGATTGTCCCTCCCAAATGATGTTTCACACCAAATATGGATGAAATCATCCAAGGATGAAGGAGGAGTAGGATTTTAAAGCTAAAATAAGAAAATTTGCCCTTTTGGGGCCCCGCCCCTCAGCCCCAAGGGGTCGGACTAAGCTCATTTATATAAAATATGATTGTCTTCCCCAATGATGTTTCACACCAAATATGAATGAAATCCATCCAAGGATGAAGGAGGAGTAGGATTTTAAAGCTTAAAATTAAGAAAATTTGCCCTTTTGGGGCCCCACCCCTCAGCCCCTAGGGGTCGGACCAGGCTCATTTATATAAAATATGATTGTCCCTTCCCCAATGATGTTTTACACCAAATATGGATGAAATCCATCCCAAGGATGAAGGAGGAGTAGGATTTTAAAGCTAAAATTAAGAAAATTTGCCCTTTTGGGGCCCCACCCCTCAGCCCCTAGGGGTCGGACCAGGCTCATTTATATAAAATATGATTGTCCTTCCCTAATGATGTTTCACACCAAATATGGATGAAATCCATCCAAGGATGAAGGAGGAGTAGGATTTTAAAGCTTAAAATAAGAAATTTGCCCCTTTTGGGGCCCCACCCCTCTGCCCCTAGGGGTCGGACCAGGCTCATTTATATAAAATATGATTGTCCTTCCCCAATGATGTTTCACACCAAATATGGATGAAATCCATCCAAGGATGAAGGAGGAGTAGGATTTTAAAGCTAAAATTAAAAAAAAATTTTTGGGGACCCGCCCTCAGCCCCTAGGGGTCGGACCAGGCTCATTTATATAAAATATGATTGTCCTTCCCCAATGATGTTTCACACCAAATATGGATGAAATCCATCCAAGGATGAAGGAGGAGTAGGATTTTAAAGCTTAAATTAAGAAAATTTGCCCTTTTGGGGCCCCCCCTTCTGCCCCTAGGGGTCGGACCAGCTCATTTATATAAAATATGATTGCCCTTTCCCCAACAATGTTTCACACCAAATATGGATGAAATCCATCCAAGGATGAAGGAGGAGTAGGATTTTAAAGCTTAAATTAAGAAAATTTGCCCTTTTGGGGCCCCCCCTCAGCCCCAAGGGGTCGGACCAGGCTCATTTATATAAAATATGATTGTCCTTTCCCAACAATGTTTCACACCAAATATGGATGAAATCCACCAAGGATGAAGGAGGAGTAGGATTTTAAAGCTTAAAATAAGAAAATTTGCCCTTTTGGGGCCCCGCCCTTAGCCCTAGGGGTCGGACCAAGCTCATTTATATAAAATATGATTGTCCTTTCCCCAATGATGTTTCACACAAATATGGATGAAATCCATCCAAGGATGAAGGAGGAGTAGGATTTTAAAGCTTAAATTAAGAAAATTTTGCCCTTTTGGGGCCCGCCCCTTCAGCCCCAAGGGGTCGGACCAAGCTCATTTTATATAAAATATGATTGTCCTTCCCCAATGATGTTTCACACCAAATATGGATGAAATCCACCCAAGGATGAAGGAGGAGTAGGATTTTAAAGCTTAAAATTAAGAAAATTTGCCCTTTTGGGGCCCCGCCCCTCAGCCCCTAGGGGTCGGACCAGCTCATTTATATAAAATATGATTGTCCTTCCCAATGATGTTTCACACCAAATATGGATGAAATCCATCCAAGGATGAAGGAGGAGTAGGATTTTAAAGCTAAAATAAGAAAATTTGCCCTTTTTGGGCCCCACCCCTCAGCCCCTAGGGGTCGGACCAGGCTCATTTATATAAAATATGATTGTCCTTCCCCAATGATGTTTCACACCAAATATGGATGAAATCCATCCAAGGATGAAGGAGGAGTAGGATTTTAAAGCTAAAAATAAGAAAATTTGCCCTTTTGGGGCCCCACCCCTCAGCCCCTAGGGGTCGGACCAGGCTCATTTATATAAAATATGATTGTCCTTCCCCAATGATGTTTCACACCAAATATGGATGAAATCCATCCAAGGATGAAGGAGGAGTAGGATTTTTTAAATCTAAAATTAAGAAAATTTCCCCATTTTGGGGCCCCATACCCTCAGCCCCTAGGGGTCGGACCAGGCTCATTTATATAAAAATATGATTGTCCTTCCCCAATGATGTTTCACACCAAATATGGATGAAATCCATCCAAGGATGAAGGAGGAGTAGGATTTTTAAAGCTAAAAAGAAAATTTTTTTGGGGCCCCCCCCTCAGCCCCTAGGGTCGGACCAGGCTCATTTATATAAAATATGATTGCCCTTTCCCAATGTTTTCACACCAAATATGGATGAAATCCATCCAAGGATGAAGGAGGAGTAGGATTTTTAAAGCTAAAATTAAGAAAATTTGCCTTTTGGGGCCCCACCCCTCAGCCCCTAGGGGTCGGACCAGGCTCATTTATATAAAATATGATTGTCCTTCCCCAAATGATGTTTCACACCAAATATGGATGAAATCAACCCAAGGATGAAGGAGGAGTAGGATTTTTAAAGCTTAAAATAAGAAAATTTGCCCTTTTGGGGCCCCGCCCCTCAGCCCCAAGGGGTCGGACAAAGCTCATTTATTATAAAATATGATTGTCTTTCCCCAATGATGTTTCACACCAAATATGGATGAAATCCATCCAAGGATGAAGGAGGAGTAGGATTTTAAAGCTAAAATTAAGAAAATTTGCCCTTTTGGGGCCCCACCCCTCAGCCCCTAGGGGTCGGACCAGGCTCATTTATATAAAATATGACTGTCCTTCCCTAATGATGTTTCACACCAAATATGGATGAAATCTACCCAAGGATGAAGGAGGAGTAGGATTTTAAAGCTTAAAATAAGAAAATTTGCCCTTTTGGGGCCCCACCCCTCAGCCCCTAGGGGTCGGACCAGACTCATTTATATAAAATATGATTGTCCGTCCCCAATGATTTTTCACACCAAATATGGATGAAATCCATCGAAGGATGAAGGAGGAGTAGGATTTTAAATCTAAAATTAAGAAAATTTCCCCATTTGGGACCCCCATACCTCAGCCCCTAGGGGTCGGACCAGGCTCATTTATATAAAATATGATTGTCCTTCCCCAATGATGTTTTATACCAAATATAGATGAAATCCATCCAAGGATGAAGGAGGAGTAGAATTTTTAAAGCTAAAAATAACCTTTTGGGGCCCCACCCCTCAGTCCCTAGGGGACGGACCAGGCTCATTTATATAAAAATATGATTGCCCTTTCCCAACAACGTTTCACACCAAATATGGATGAAATCCATCCAAGGATGAAGGAGAAGTAGGATTTTTAAAGCTTAAAAATTAAGAAAATTTCCCCTTTGGGGCCCGCCCCTCAGCCCCTAGGGGTTGGAAAGCTCATTTATATAAAATATGATTGTCCTTTCCCCAATGATGTTTCACACCAAATATGGATGAAATCCATCCAAGGATGAAGGAGGAGTAGGATTTTAAACTTAAAATAAGAAAAAATTTTTGGGGACCCGCCCTCAGCCCCAAGGGGTCGGACTAAGCTCATTTATATAAAATATGATTGTCCTTCCCCAATGATGTTTCACACCTAATATGAATGAAATCAACCCAAGGATGAAGGAGGAGTAGGATTTTAAAGCTTAAAATAAGAAAATTTGCCCTTTTGGGGCCCCACCCCTCAGCCCCTAGGGGTTCGGACCAGGCTCATTTATATAAAATATGACTGTCCTTCCCTAATGATTTTTCACACCAAATATGGATGAAATCCATCCAAGGATGAAGGAGGAGTAGGATTTTAAAGCTTAAAATAAGAAAATTTGCCCCTTTTGGGGCCCCACCCCTCAGCCCCTAGGGGTCGGACCAGACTCATTTATATAAAATATGATTGTCCGTCCCCAATGATTTTTCACACCCAAATATGGATGAAATCCATCGAAGGATGAAGGAGGAGTAGGATTTTAAATCTAAAATTAAGAAAATTTCCCCATTTGGGACCCCATACCTCAGCCCCTAGGGGTCGGACCAGGCTCATTTATATAAAATATGATTGTCCTTCCCCAATGATGTTTTATACCAAATATGGATGAAATCCATCCAAGGATGAAGGAGGAGTAGAATTTTAAAGCTAAAAAGAACCTTTTTGGGGCCCCACCCTCAGCCCCTAGGGGACGGACCAGGCTCATTTATATAAAATATGATTGCCCTTTCCCAACAACGTTTCACACCAAATATGGATGAAATCCATCCAAGGATGAAGGAGGAAGTAGGATTTTTAAAGCTTAAATTAAGAAAATATCCCCTTTTGGGCCCCCGCCCCTCTGCCCCTAGGGGTCGAACCAGGCTCATTTATATAAAATATGATTGCCCTTTCCCAACAACGTTTCACACCAAATATGGAATGAAATCCATCCAAGGATGAAGGAGGAGTAGGATTTTAAAGCTTAAAATTAAGAAAAATTTGCCCTTTTGGGGCCCCGCCCCTCAGCCCCAAGGGGTCGGACTAAGCTCATTTATATAAAATATGATTGTCCTTCCCCAATGATGTTTTCACACCAAATATGGATGAAATCCATCCAAGGATGAAGGAGGAGTAGGATTTTAAAGCTTAAAATAAGAAAATTTGCCCTTTTGGGGCCCCACCCCCTCAGCCCCTAGGGGTCGGACCAGCTCATTTATATAAAATATGATTGTCCTTCCCCAATGATGTTTCACACCAAATATGGATGAAATCCATCCAAGGATGAAGGAGGAGTAGGATTTTAAAGCTTAAAATTAAGAAAATTTCCCCTTTTGGGGCCCCATACCCCTCAGCCCCTAGGGGTCGGACCAGACTCATTTATATAAAATATGATTGTCCGTCCCCAATGATTTTTCACACCAAATATGGATGAAATCCATCCAAGGATGAAGGAGGAGTAGGATTTTAAAGCTTAAATTAAGAAAATTTCCCCTTTTGGGGCCCCCCCTCAGCCCTAGGGGTCGGACCAGGCTCATTTATATAAAATATGATTGTCCTTCCCCAATGATGTTTCACACCAAATATGAATGAAATCAACCCAAGGATGAAGGAGGAGTAGGATTTTAAAGCTTAAAATAAGAAAATTTGCCCTTTTGGGGCCCCGCCCCTTAGCCCCAAGGGGTCGGACAAAGCTCATTTATATAAAATATGATTGTCTTTCCCCAATGATGTTTCACACCAAATATGGATGAAATCCATCCAAGGATGAAGGAGGAGTAGGATTTTAAAGCTTAAATTAAGAAAATTTGCCCTTTTGGGGCCCCCCCCTCAGCCCCTAGGGGTCGGACCAGGCTCATTTATATAAAATATGATTGTCCTTCCCCAATGATGTTTCACACCAAATATGGATGAAATCCAATCCAAGGATGAAGGAGGAGTAGGATTTTAAAGCTTAAAATAAGAAAATTTGCCCTTTTGGGGCCCCGCCCCTCAGCCCCTAGGGGTCGGACCAAGCTCATTTATATAAAATATGATTGTCCTTCCCCAATGATGTTTCACACCAAATATGAATGAAATCAACCCAAGGATGAAGGAGTAGTAGGATTTTAAAGCTTAAAATAAGAAAATTTGCCCTTTTGGGGCCCCGCCCCTCAGCCCCAAGGGGTCGGACCAGAAGCTCATTTATATAAAATATGATTGCCCTTTCCCCAACGTTTCACACCAAATATGGATGAAATCCATCCAAGGATGAAGGAGGAGTAGGATTTTTAAACTAAAATTAAGAAAAAATTTTGGGGACCCGCCCTCAGCCCCAAGGGGTCGGACTAAGCTCATTTATATAAAATATGATTGTCCTTCCCCAATGATGTTTCACACCAAATATGAATGAAATCAACCCAAGGATGAAGGAGGAGTAGGATATTAAAGCTTAAAATAAGAAAATTTGCCCTTTTGGGGCCCCGCCCCTTAGCCCCTAGGGGTCAGACAAAGCTCTTTTATATAAAATATATGATTGTCTTTCCCAAATGATGTTTCACACCAAATATGGATGAAATCCATCCAAGGATGAAGGAGGAGTAGGATTTTAAAGCTAAAATTAAGAAAATTTGCCCTTTTGGGGCCCCACCCCTCAGCCCCTAGGGGTCGGACCAGGCTCATTTATATAAAATATGATTGTCCTTCCCCAATGATGTTTTATACCAAATATAGATGAAATCCATCCAAGGATGAAGGAGGAGTAGAATTTTTAAAGCTAACAAGAGATCCCAGAGGGATCTTGGCGCCCACCTAAGAACGATCTTTGTCTGACAAAGGAAAGAGGGATCTTTTCTCTGCTTTTCAAGCTTTAACTACATATTACTACACATGAAATTTCAGAAAGATCCTTTGACTGCTTTCTGAGATATATAACAGTAACAAACTTCAATTATCAAAATCCAAGATGGCGTCCTTTCGGCCATCTTGTTCACCGATCGGTACCAAAATGCAATATGCACAACTAGGCCCCTAGGGGAACCTGCGCATGCAATTTGAGACAGATCCCTTCAGTACTTTAACTATCAAAATCCAAGATGGCGGCCTGTCGGCCATCTTGTTCATCAATCGGTCCCAAAATGCAATATGCACAACTAGGCCCCTGGGGGAACCTGCACATGCAATTTGAGACAGATCCCTTCAGTACTTTCTGAGAAATAGCGGTAACAAACTTCAATTGTCAAAATCCAAGATGGCGGCCTGTCGGCCATCTTGTTAACCGATCGGTACCAAAATGCAATATGCACAACTTAACTAGGCCCCTAGGGGAACTTACATGTCGGCCATCTTGTTCACCGATCGGTACCAAAATGCAATATGCACAACTAGGGCCCTAGGGGAACCTGCGCATGCAATTTGAGACAGATCCCTTCAGTACTTTAACTATCAAAATCCAAGATGGCGTCCTTTCGGCCATCTTGTTCACCGATCGGTACCAAAATGCAATATGCATAACCAGGGACCTAGGGGAACCTGCACATGAAATTTGAGACAGATCCCTTCAGTACTTTCTAAGAAATAGTGGTAGCAAGCTTCAACTATCAAAATCCAAGATGGCGTCCTGTCGGCCAACTTGTTCACCGATCGGTCTGAAAATGCAATATGCACAACTAGGCCCCTAGGGGAACCCGCACAATGCAATTTGATACAGATCCCTTGAGTACTTTCTGAGAAATAGTGGTAACAAACTTTAACTATCAAAATCCAAGATGGCGGCCTGTCGGCCATCTTGTTCATCAATCGGTCCCAAAATGCATTATGCACAACTAGGCCCCTGGGGGAACCTGCACATGCAATTTGAGACAGATCCCTTCAGTCTTTTCTGAGATATAGCGGTAACAAACTTCAATTGTCAAAATCGTAGATGGCGGCCTGTCGGCCATCTTGTTCATCGATCGGTCCCCAAATGCAATATGCACAACTAGGCCCCTAGGGGAACCTACATATTAAATTTGAGAAACATCCCTTCAGTACTTTCTGAAAAATAGCGGTAACAAGAATTTAACTATCAAAATCCAAGATGGCGGCCTGTCGGCCATCTTGTTCATCGATCGGTCCCCAAATGCAATATGCACAACTAGGCCCCTAGGGGAACCTACATATTAAATTTGAAAAACATCCCTTCAGTACTTTCTGAAAAATAGCGGTAACAAGAATTGTTAACGGACGGACGGACGGACGGACGGATGGAAGGACGGACGACGGACCACGGACAAAAAGCGATTTGAATAGCCCACCATCTGTTGATGGTGGGCTAAAAATAACCTTTTTGGGGCCCCACCCCTCAGTCCCTAGGGGACGGACCAGGCTCATTTATATAAAATATGATTGCCCTTTCCCAACAACGTTTCACACCAAATATGGATGAAATCCATCCAAGGATGAAGGAGGAGTAGGATTTTAAAGCTAAAATTAAGAAAAATTGCCCTTTTGGGGCCCCACCCCTCAGCCCCTAGGGGTCGGACCAGGCTCATTTATATAAAATATGACTGTCCTTCCCTAATGATGTTTCACACCAAATATGGATGAAATCTACCCAAGGATGAAGGAGGAGTAGGATTTTAAAGCTTAAAATAAGAAAATTTGCCCTTTTGGGGCCCCACCCCTCAGCCCCTAGGGGTCGGACCAGACTCATTTATATAAAATATGATTGTCCGTCCCCAATGATTTTTCACACCAAATATGGATGAAATCCATCGAAGGATGAAGGAGGAGTAGGATTTTAAATCTAAAATTAAGAAAATTTCCCCATTTGGGACCCCATACCTCAGCCCCTAGGGGTCGGACCAGGCTCATTTATATAAAATATGATTGTCCTTCCCCAATGATGTTTTATACCAAATATAGATGAAATCCATCCAAGGATGAAGGAGGAGTAGAATTTTTAAAGCTAAAAATAACCTTTTTGGGGCCCCACCCCTCAGCCCCTAGGGGTCGGACCAGACTCATTTATATAAAATATGACTGTCCATCCCCAATGATTTTTCACACCAAATATGGATGAAATCCATCGAAGGATGAAGGAGGAGTAGGATTTTAAATCTAGAATTAAGAAAATTTCCCCATTTGGGACCCCCATACCTCAGCCCCTAGGGGTCGGACCAGGCTCATTTATATAAAATATGATTGTCCTTCCCCAATGATGTTTTATACCAAATATAGATGAAATCCATCCAAGGATGAAGGAGGAGTAGAATTTTTAAAGCTAAAAATAACCTTTTTGGGGCCCCACCCCTCAGTCCCTAGGGGACGGACCAGGCTTATTGATATAAAATATGATTGCCCTTTCCCAACAACGTTTCACACCAAATATGGATGAAATCCATCCAAGGATGAAGGAGAAGTAGGATTTTAAAGCTTAAATTAAGAAAATTTCCCCTTTTGGAGCCCCACCCCTCTGCCCCTAGGGGTCGGACCAGGCTCATTTATGTAAAATATGATTGCCCTTTCCCAACAACGTTTCACACCAAATATGGATGAAATCCATCCAAGGATGAAGGAGGAGTAGGATTTTTAAACTAAAATTAAGAAAAAAATTTGGGGACCCGCCCTCAGCCCCAAGGGGTCGAACTAAGCTCATTTATATTGTTATGTATGACACTAAATACATGTAGTTATGAGATAAGGGAGATAACTCCTATAGCTTTTTTTATCAATACATCCTATGAAGGTCATATCATTGATTTAGGTTATAGAACTTTCTAGAATATAATCATGTATAAACAAATATGTTTGTAAACATGTTGATTTTAAGTAGATATCTAGAATGATCTATTTCCAGAAAGTTATGTGTGTTTATTTGTTTACTGCTTTTAGTTAGATATTTCTAGAAGTAGAAGGTTCTCCAATATTCTTGAATTAGGGTTAAGCTATATATACTCCAGCTGCCCAAGGCTAAACAGAACTGTAATGAGACCTGTAAATAAGACATATCAAGAATTGTACAGCGCCATATAAGATTCTATTGGGAGAGCTATTGTGACTTTATCTGTGGATTATTACAACACTTTGTGTGGATTTATTCATATTGCCTGGAACTTTACAAATCATCGGTGGACATTCAATTTCCTTATGGATTTGTGATTATTGTTAATTTGAAACCTGGAAGGATCAAGGATTATACCAGGACATTCGCATACAGATAAGTAACACTTTAAATCATCGTACTATTCTTGTACCACCACCAATTACTTTAGATATTGTAAACCATCTCTGTATAATATTGTATATATAATTAAATTGTGTTTTGAATTTAGCTGCTGGTTTCTCCTTTCTGTTATTCGTTAATGTAACAGAAATTGGGGGCTCGTCCGGGATCGATATTTAATTTGTGAAATCTAACTTTGAAAAATTAATTTAGAAATTTTCAAAATTTGTGTACAAACTTTGAGTTTACATTTGAAACCAACAGCTAGATAAATATGACTACTATGCAGGTAGAACAGTTTGTTAAAGCGCCATCCCTGGAAGTTCTTTTGCAAGTTAGTAAGAAGGATTTACTGTTATTGGGTAAACATTTAGGCCTTACTATCAAAACTAATTTGAGGAAAGCTGATATTAGGAATGTAATTATAAGATATTTTGTTGACAATGGCAAATTTGACTCTAGTGCATTAGATAGTATAGAGGAAACAATCAGTTCAGAAATTCAAATTAGACAAATGGAACTTGAACATGAAATGAAAATGAAACAAATTGAAAAAGAAATGAGAGAAAGAGAAATAGAAAAGGAGTTAAGAGAAAAAGAAATTGAAAGAAAATTAAAAGAAAAAGAGATCGAGAGAGATCAGATGTTCGAAATAGAGAAGCAGAAAATTCAAGCTGAAACAGAACTTAGAATTAAAGAATTAGAGCTAGCTTCTCAAGACGGTTCAAGTAATCCAACTTTTAGGGGTTTACAAGGAAACAGAGGTTTTGATGTCAGTAGAAATATTAGGTTAGTTCCTCCTTTTCAAGAGAAAGAAGTTGACAAGTATTTTCTACATTTTGAGAAAATAGCTGACAGTATGAAATGGCCTGAAGATAAGCTTACAATGCTTCTCCAGAGTGTCCTGATTGGTAAAGCTAGAGACATTTATTCTTCTTTATCTGTAGATGAGATTTCAAATTACCAAGTAGTCAAGAAAGCTATTTTGAAAGCTTATGAGTTAGTTCCTGAGGCTTACCGCCAGAAAAATTTCGAAACTCAAGAAAGAGAGATGAACAAACTCATGTAGAATTTGCCAGAGAAAAAGAACAATTATTTAATAGGTGGTGTGATTCTAAAGAAATTGATGAGGATTTCGGTAAATTGAGGCAATTATTGTTGATAGAGGAGTTTAAACATTGTGTCCACATAAACATAAAAACTCATTTAGATGAGAGAAAAGTTGAAACACTCAGTGAAGCAGCTACAATGGCTGATGATTACGCTCTCACCCACAAAGGCTCATTTGTTAAAAACAGTTCTCAAGACAAAAACAGTACCACAGGTACTAGTAAATTTGGTCAGTCTAGGAACCCAACCTTTAGTGGCCCTTCTAACGACAAACCTAAATTAGGTGATAAGACTAAGTCTGATTCTAAAACAGATCACAGGGCAGGTGTGGGGTCTCCTTCTGGTCCTGTTTGTAATTACTGCAAGAAAGTAGGGCATACTATGTCTGAATGTTATTCTCTCCAGCGTAAGGAGCAAAGGCGTAAACAGTCAGTTCCTTCTGTGTTAGCTATGTCAAAGCCTAGTCAGAAACTTAGTGATATTGTGGAAGATTCTAAAGTGTCTGTTGAGATTAAGAGCTCAGAGTCTGATAGTGTCTTGGAGAAGTACTCTCCCTTCATTTCTGAAGGTTTTGTTTTACTTACTAGTGATATCACCAACTTGAAACCTGTGAAGATTTTGAGAGATACTGGGGCTTCTCATTCTTTAATATTAGATGGCGTAGTGCCTTTGTCTGAGGAGACCTCATCTGGTAGTAGTGTTTTGCTTCAAGGTGTAGAGTTAGGTTTTGTTAATGTGCCTCTCCATTGTGTTTATTTAAAGTCAGACTTAGTAACTGGGCCTGTCACCATTGGTGTTAGACCGGAACTTCCCATAGAGGGCGTGTCGCTCATTTTAGGCAATGACTTGGCTGGAGAGAAAGTTAGGGTAGATCCCTTAGTGTCCAGTATCCCTGATAAAACAGATGATGCTGAGACTATTCAACAGGAATTTCCTGGTATTTTCCCTTCTTGTGCTGTAACTCGTTCAATGAGTAAGAAGGTTTCTGATGTTGCAGTAGTTGAGGATCATTATAGTCCAGGGTTAGGTGACACTTTCTTGGCTCATGATATAGAGGATATCGGGGGCAAGTGTGATCTTTTGAGCAATCCTGTAGACTTTGATAGTGATGGAGTTGTTCCTAACAAGGGTACTTCTTTGTCTGACATGATGAGCAAATCATCTTTGTCTAGAGAGGAGCTTATAGTAGAACAGGAAAAAGATCCTGAAATCTCCTTACTGTGTAATCGGGCTTTGAGTGAGGAAGAGGCGGAGAAAGTCCCGGTTTGTTACTTCCGTAGGTCAGGTGTGTTGATGCGCAAGTGGCGCCCCCCTGATGTGTCTCCCGAGGAAGACTGGAAAGTTGTCAATCAAATAGTTGTCCCACCGAGGTATAGGCAAGATATTCTGAGTTTGTCTCATGACGTACCTATGGCAGGGCATTTAGGTGTGACCAAGACTTATAACAGGATCTTAGATCACTTCTTTTGGCCCAAGTTGAAACGGGATGTGGCTGATTTTTGTAGGTCTTGTCATACTTGTCAGGTGGTAGGGAAACCTAATCAGAAAATCCCTGTTGCACCTTTGCACCCCATTCCAGCATTTGAGGAACCATTTAGTAGAGTCATTATAGACTGTGTAGGTCCTCTACCCAAAACTAAGTCTGGGAATGAGTATCTTTTAACTATTATGTGTGCTTCCACACGCTTTCCTGAAGCCATTCCACTCAGAAATATTAAGGCCCCTAACATAGTCAAGGCTTTGGTTAAATTCTTTACATTGGTTGGTCTTTCAAAAGCTGTCCAATCGGACCAAGGTTCGAATTTCATGTCTGGTATTTTTCAACAAGTCATGTACCAGCTCCAGATCAAGCAGTATAAGTCTAGTGCTTATCATCCAGAGTCTCAGGGTGCGTTAGAACGTTTTCATCAGACATTGAAGAATATGATGAGATCTTATTGTTTTGAAAACAAAAGAGATTGGGACGAAGGCATACACATGTTGTTGTTTGGCGTTAGAGAATCTGTACAAGAATCTCTTGGCTTTAGTCCCTTTGAACTTGTGTTTGGACATACTGTACGTGGTCCTTTGAAAATTTTGAAAGACAAAATTTTGGACGAAGATTCTAAAGTGAATCTCTTAGAGTATGTGTCTAACTTTAAGCAAAGGTTGACAAGGGCATGTGAACTGGCAAAAGAAAATTTGGCCGTTACTCAAACCAAAATGAAAACATGGTATGATAAAGATGCCCGTGCAAGAAGTTTTGATCCAGGTGACAAAATTTTGGCTCTATTACCAATACTGGGTCAGCCTTTGCAAGCTAGATATTTTGGACCTTATATTGTTGAGAAAAAGGTTGATGATGTTAACTACATTGTACAAACTCCAGGGAGGCGCAAGAAAACTCAATTATGTCATGTTAATATGCTTAAGAAATATGTAGATAGAGAAGAGAGCAAGACCTCTCAACCTATTGCTACTTTGGCCTCTGTACCATCACAAAGTGAAAGTACAGCTGATATTTGTAAATTAGACTTAGATGGTGGTGTACAAGATGTAGGTTTAGACTGTGGTGTTAAGTTACGGAATTCAGATGTGCTCGCGAACTTGGACAAGAAACTGTGTCATCTATCAGAAAAGGAACGCAATGAACTGAAAGATTTGATACTTGAGTTTAAACATTTGTTTCCGGATACACCAGGCAAAACAGATGCTATCTATCATGACGTGGATGTAGGCGATGCGCCACCTGTCAAGCAACATCCTTACCGTGTCAATCCTTTGAAAGAAGAACACTTAAAGAAAGAAATTCAATACATGTTGGACAATGATATTATTGAACCAAGCAAAAGTGAATGGAGCTCTCCATGTGTTCTGGTACCAAAGCCAGACAAGACATACCGGTTCTGTACTGACTTCAGAAAAGTAAACTCTGTCAGTAAAACAGACTCTTATCCAATTCCAAGGATTGACTCGTGTATTGACAAAGTTGGCAAAGCCAAGTACGTAAGCAAGTTTGACCTGTTGAAAGGGTATTGGCAGGTGCCATTAACAGAAAGAGCTAAAGAAGTGTCGGCATTTGTAACCTCACAAGGTTTGTACCAGTACAAAGTTATGCCGTTTGGTATGAAGAATGCCCCGGCAACATTTCAACGTCTTCTTAACAGCGTGATATCAGACCTGGAAGGCTGTGGTGGATACATCGATGACGTCATCAACTACCACGACACGTGGGAAGACCATCTACGCGGGATTCGTGAATTCTTCGAAAGACTCACTACCATGAAATTGACTGTAAACTTATTGAAATGTGAATTTTGTCATGCAACTGTTGAATTTTTTAGGCCATGTTGTAGGACAGGGGCAGGTTAAACCTGTTCAGGCCAAAGTAGAATCAATTATAGATTTTCCAGCTCCTGGAGGCAAGAGAGAGCTGATGAGGTTTCTTGGTATGGCTGGATACTACAGAAAATTTTGTCAAAATTTCTCTGTTATAGCAGCTCCACTTACTGCTTTGTTAAAGAAAAATGTCAAATTTGTTTGGTCAGACGAATGTAAGTCTGCATTTGAGAAATTGAAAGCCATACTATCAAACTCACCAGTTCTGACTGCTCCAGATTTTAATAAACAGTTTAAACTGTTTGTTGACGCCAGTGATGTAGGTGTTGGTGCTGTTTTGATGCAAGAAGGTACTGAACAAATTGACCATCCAATTTGTTATTTCTCGAAAAAGTTTGACAAACACCAGAGAAATTATTCCACCATTGAGAAAGAATGTTGAGCGTTGATTTTGGCCTTGAACCAATTTGATGTGTATCTCTGCACTACAGTTGTGCCTGTGTTGGTCTTCACCGACCACAACCCTTTGACATTCATTGGGAAAATGAAAAACAAAAACCAAAGAATTCTCAGGTGGAGTTTGACTTTGCAAGAATACAATCTTGACATCAAACATATCAAAGGGAAAGACAATATTCTAACAGATGCTTTATCAAGGATTTAAATATTACTTGATATGTCAAGAAAGTTTCCTTTTCAAGAAAACTTTCTTTTCTTTAAGGAGGGGTGTGTTATGTATGACACTAAATACATGTAGTTATGAGATAAGGGAGATAACTCCTATAGCTTTTTTTATCAATACATCCTATGAAGGTCATATCATTGATTTAGGTTATAGAACTTTCTAGAATATAATCATGTATAAACAAATATGTTTGTAAACATGTTGATTTTAAGTAGATATCTAGAATGATCTATTTCCAGAAAGTTATGTGTGTTTATTTGTTTACTGCTTTTAGTTAGATATTTCTAGAAGTAGAAGGTTCTCCAATATTCTTGAATTAGGGTTAAGCTATATATACTCCAGCTGCCCAAGGCTAATCAGAACTGTAATGAGACCTGTAATAAGACATATCAAGAATTGTACAGCGCCATATAAGATTCTATTGGGAGAGCTATTGTGACTTTATCTGTGGATTATTACAACACTTTGTGTGGATTTATGATTGTCTTTCCCCAATGATGTTTCACACCAAATATGGATGAAATCCATCCAAGGATGAAGGAGGAGTAGGATTTTAAAGCTAAAATTAAGAAAATTTGCCCTTTTGGGGCCCCACCCCTCAGCCCCTAGGGGTCGGACCAGGCTCATTTATATAAAATATGACTGTCCTTCCCTAATGATGTTTCACACCAAATATGGATGAAATCTACCCAAGGATGAAGGAGGAGTAGGATTTTAAAGCTTAAAATAAGAAAATTTGCCCTTTTGGGGCCCCACCCCTCAGCCCCTAGGGGTCGGACCAGACTCATTTATATAAAATATGATTGTCCTTCCCCAATGATGTTTTATACCAAATATAGATGAAATCCATCAAAGGATGAAGGAGGAGTAGAATTTTTAAAGCTAAAAATAACCTTTTTGGGGCCCCACCCCTCAGTCCCTAGGGGACGGACCAGGCTCATTTATATAAAATATGATTGCCCTTTCCCAACAACGTTTCACACCAAATATGGATGAAATCCATCCAAGGATGAAGGAGAAGTAGGATTTTAAAGCTTAAATTAAGAAAATTTCCCCTTTTGGAGCCCCGCCCCTCTGCCCCTAGGGGTTGGACCAGGCTCATTTATGTAAAATATGATTGCCCTTTCCCAACAACGTTTCACACCAAATATGGATGAAATCCATCCAAGGATGAAGGAGGAGTAGGATTTTTAAACTAAAATTAAGAAAAAATTTTGGGGACCCGCCCTCAGCCCCAAGGGGTCGGACTAAGCTCATTTATATAAAATATGATTGTCCTTCCCCAATGATGTTTCACACCAAATATGAATGAAATCAACCCAAGGATGAAGGAGGAGTAGGATTTTAAAGCTTAAAATAAGAAAATTTGCCCTTTTGGGGCCCCGCCCCTTAGCCCCAAGGGGTCGGACAAAGCTCATTTATATAAAATATGATTGTCCTTCCCCAATGATGTTTTATACCAAATATAGATGAAATCCATCCAAGGATGAAGGAGGAGTAGAATTTTTAAAGCTAAAAATAACCTTTTTGGGGCCCCACCCCTCAGTCCCTAGGGGACGGACCAGGCTCATTTATATAAAATATGATTGCCCTTTCCCAACAACGTTTCACACCAAATATGGATGAAATCCATCCAAGGATGAAGGAGAAGTAGGATTTTAAAGCTTAAATTAAGAAAATTTCCCCTTTTGGAGCCCCGCCCCTCTGCCCCTAGGGGTCGGACCAGGCTCATTTATATAAAATATGATTGCCCTTTCCCAACAACGTTTCACACCAAATATGGATGAAATCCATCCAAGGATGAAGGAGGAGTAGGATTTTTAAACTAAAATTAAGAAAAAATTTTGGGGACCCGCCCTCAGCCCCAAGGGGTCGGACTAAGCTCATTTATATAAAATATGATTGTCCTTCCCCAATGATGTTTCACACCAAATATGAATGAAATCAACCCAAGGATGAAGGAGGAGTAGGATTTTAAAGCTTAAAATAAGAAAATTTGCCCTTTTGGGGCCCCGCCCCTTAGCCCCAAGGGGTCGGACAAAGCTCATTTATATAAAATATGATTGTCCTTCCCCAATGATGTTTTATACCAAATATAGATGAAATCCATCCAAGGATGAAGGAGGAGTAGAATTTTTAAAGCTAAAAATAACCTTTTTGGGGCCCCACCCCTCAGTCCCTAGGGGACGGACCAGGCTCATTTATATAAAATATGATTGCCCTTTCCCAACAACGTTTCACACCAAATATGGATGAAATCCATCCAAGGATGAAGGAGAAGTAGGATTTTAAAGCTTAAATTAAGAAAATTTCCCCTTTTGGAGCCCCGCCCCTCTGCCCCTAGGGGTCGGACCAGGCTCATTTATGTAAAATATGATTGCCCTTTCCCAACAACGTTTCACACCAAATATGGATGAAATCCATCCAAGGATGAAGGAGGAGTAGGATTTTTAAACTAAAATTAAGAAAAAAATTTGGGGACCCGCCCTCAGCCCCAAGGGGTCGGACTAAGCTCATTTATATAAAATATGATTGTCCTTCCCCAATGATGTTTCACACCAAATATGAATGAAATCAACCCAAGGATGAAGGAGGAGTAGGATTTTAAAGCTTAAAATAAGAAAATTTGCCCTTTTGGGGCCCCGCCCCTTAGCCCCAAGGGGTCGGACAAAGCTCATTTATATAAAATATGATTGTCTTTCCCCAATGATGTTTCACACCAAATATGGATGAAATCCATCCAAGGATGAAGGAGGAGTAGGATTTTAAAGCTAAAATTAAGAAAATTTGCCCTTTTGGGGCCCCACCCCTCAGCCCCTAGGGGTCGGACCAGACTCATTTATATAAAATATGATTGTCCGTCCCCAATGATTTTTCACACCAAATATGGGTGAAATCCATCGAAGGATGAAGGAGGAGTAGGATTTTAAATCTAAAATTAAGAAAATTTCCCCATTTGGGACCCCATACCTCAGCCCCTAGGGGTCGGACCAGGCTCATTTATATAAAATATGATTGTCCTTCCCCAATGATGTTTTATACCAAATATAGATGAAATCCATCCAAGGATGAAGGAGGAGTAGAATTTTTAAAGCTAACAAGAGATCCCAGAGGGATCTTGGCGCCCACCTAAGAACGATCTTTGTCTGACAAAGGAAAGAGGGATCTTTTCTCTGCTTTTCAAGCTTTAACTACATATTACTACACATGAAATTTCAGAAAGATCCTTTGACTGCTTTCTGAGATATATAACAGTAACAAACTTCAATTATCAAAATCCAAGATGGCGTCCTTTCGGCCATCTTGTTCACCGATCGGTACCAAAATGCAATATGCACAACTAGGCCCCTAGGGGAACCTGCGCATGCAATTTGAGACAGATCCATTCAGTACTTTAACTATCAAAATCCAAGATGGCGGCCTGTCGGCCATCTTGTTCATCAATCGGTCCCAAAATGCAATATGCACAACTAGGCCCCTGGGGGAACCTGCACATGCAATTTGAGACAGATCCCTTCAGTACTTTCTGAGAAATAGCGGTAACAAACTTCAATTGTCAAAATCCAAGATGGCGGCCTGTCGGCCATCTTGTTAACCGATCGGTACCAAAATGCAATATGCACAACTTAACTAGGCCCCTAGGGGAACTTACATGTGAAATTTGAGAAAGATCCCTTTAGTGCATTCTGAGAAATAGCCGTAGCAAACTTTAACTATCAAAATCCAAGATGGCGTCCTTTCGGCCATCTTGTTCACCGATCGGTACCAAAATGCAATATGCATAACCAGGGACCTAGGGAAACCTGCACATGAAATTTGAGACAGATCCCTTCAGTACTTTCTAAGAAATAGTGGTAGCAAGCTTCAACTATCAAAATCCAAGATGGCGTCCTGTCGGCCAACTTGTTCACCGATCGGTCTGAAAATGCAATATGCACAACTAGGCCCCTAGGGGAACCCGCACAATGCAATTTGATACAGATCCCTTGAGTACTTTCTGAGAAATAGTGGTAACAAACTTTAACTATCAAAATCCAAGATGGCGGCCTGTCGGCCATCTTGTTCATCAATCGGTCCCAAAATGCATTATGCACAACTAGGCCCCTGGGGGAACCTGCACATGCAATTTGAGACAGATCCCTTCAGTCTTTTCTGAGATATAGCGGTAACAAACTTCAATTGTCAAAATCGTAGATGGCGGCCTGTCGGCCATCTTGTTCACCGATCAGTCTGAAAATGCAATATGCACAACTAGGCCCCAAGGGGAACTTACATGTGAAATTTGAGAAAGATCCCTTCAGTACATTCTGAGAAATAGCGGTAACAAACTTTAACTATCAAAATCCAAGATGGCGGCCTGTCGGCCATCTTGTTCATCGATCGGTCCCCAAATGCAATATGCACAACTAGGCCCCTAGGGGAACCTACATATTAAATTTGAGAAACATCCCTTCAGTACTTTCTGAAAAATAGCGGTAACAAGAATTGTTAACGGACGGACGGACGGACGGACGGATGGAAGGACGGACGACGGACCACGGACAAAAAGCGATTTGAATAGCCCACCATCTGTTGATGGTGGGCTAAAAATAACCTTTTTGGGGCCCCACCCCTCAGTCCCTAGGGGACGGACCAGGCTCATTTATATAAAATATGATTGCCCTTTCCCAACAACGTTTCACACCAAATATGGATGAAATCCATCCAAGGATGAAGGAGGAGTAGGATTTTAAAGCTAAAATTAAGAAAAATTGTCCTTTTGGGGCCCCACCCCTCAGCCCCTAGGGGTCGGACCAGGCTCATTTATATAAAATATGACTGTCCTTCCCTAATGATGTTTCACACCAAATATGGATGAAATCTACCCAAGGATGAAGGAGGAGTAGGATTTTAAAGCTTAAAATAAGAAAATTTGCCCTTTTGGGGCCTCAGTCCCTAGGGGACGGACCAGGCTCATTTATATAAAATATGATTGCCATTTCCCAACAACGTTTCACACCAAATATGGATGAAATCCATCCAAGGATGAAGGAGAAGTAGGATTTTAAAGCTTAAATTAAGAAAATTTCCCCTTTTGGAGCCCCGCCCCTCTGCCCCTAGGGGTCGGACCAGGCTCATTTATGTAAAATATGATTGCCCTTTCCCAACAACGTTTCACACCAAATATGGATGAAATCAACCCAAGGATGAAGGAGGAGTAGGATTTTAAAGCTTAAAATAAGAAAATTTGCCCTTTTGGGGCCTCAGCCCCTAGGGGTCGGACCAGACTCATTTATATAAAATATGATTGTCCGTCCCCAATGATTTTTCACACCAAATATGGATGAAATCCATCGAAGGATGAAGGAGGAGTAGGATTTTAAATCTAAAATTAAGAAAATTTCCCCATTTGGGACCCCATACCTCAGCCCCTAGGGGTCGGACCAGGCTCATTTATATAAAATATGATTGTCCTTCCCCAATGATGTTTTATACCAAATATAGATGAAATCCATCCAAGGATGAAGGAGGAGTAGAATTTTTAAAGCTAAAAATAACCTTTTTGGGGCCCCACCCCTCAGTCCCTAGGGGACGGACCAGGCTCATTTATATAAAATATGATTGCCATTTCCCAACAACGTTTCACACCAAATATGGATGAAATCCATCCAAGGATGAAGGAGAAGTAGGATTTTAAAGCTTAAATTAAGAAAATTTCCCCTTTTGGAGCCCCGCCCCTCTGCCCCTAGGGGGCGGACCAGGCTCATTTATGTAAAATATGATTGCCCTTTCCCAACAACGTTTCACACCAAATATGGATGAAATCCATCCAAGGATGAAGGAGGAGTAGGATGTTTAAATTAAAATTAAGAAAAAAATTTGGGGACCCGCCCTCAGCCCCAAGGGGTCGGACTAAGTTCTTTATATAAAATATGATTGTCCTTCCCCAATGATGTTTCACACCAAATATGAATGAAATCAACCCAAGGATGAAGGAGGAGTAGGATTTTAAAGCTTAAAATAAGAAAATTTGCCCTTTTGGGGCCCCGCCCCTTAGCCCCAAGGGGTCGGACAAAGCTCATTTATATAAAATATGATTGTCTTTCCCCAATGATGTTTCACACCAAATATGGATGAAATCCATCCAAGGATGAAGGAGGAGTAGGATTTTAAAGCTAAAATTAAGAAAATTTCCCCTTTTGGGGCCCCACCCCTCAGCCCCTAGGGGTCGGACCAGGCTCATTTATATAAAATATGATTGTCCTTCCCCAATGATTTTTCACACCAAATATGGATGAAATCCATCGAAGGATGAAGGAGGAGTAGGATTTTAAATCTAAAATTAAGAAAATTTCCCCATTTGGGACCCCATACCTCAGCCCCTAGGGGTCGGACCAGGCTCATTTATATAAAATATGATTGCCCTTCCCCAATGATGTTTTATACCAAATATAGATGAAATCCATCCAAGGATGAAGGAGGAGTAGAATTTTTAAAGCTAACAAGAGATCCCAGAGGGATCTTGGCGCCCACCTAAGAACGATCTTTGTCTGACAAAGGAAAGAGGGATCTTTTCTCTGCTTTTCAAGCTTTAACTACATATTACTACACATGAAATTTCAGAAAGATCCTTTGACTGCTTTCTGAGATATATAACAGTAACAAACTTCAATTATCAAAATCCAAGATGGCGTCCTTTCGGCCATCTTGTTCACCGATCGGTACCAAAATGCAATATGCACAACGAGGCCCCTAGGGGAACCTGCGCATGCAATTTGAGACAGATCCATTCAGTACTTTAACTATCAAAATCCAAGATGGCGGCCTGTCGGCCATCTTGTTCATCAATCGGTCCCAAAATGCAATATGCACAACTAGGCCCCTGGGGGAACCTGCACATGCAATTTGAGACAGATCCCTTCAGTACTTTCTGAGAAATAGCGGTAACAAACTTCAATTGTCAAAATCCAAGATGGCGGCCTGTCGGCCATCTTGTTAACCGATCGGTACCAAAATGCAATATGCACAACTTAACTAGGCCCCTAGGGGAACTTACATGTGAAATTTGAGAAAGATCCCTTTAGTGCATTCTGAGAAATAGCCGTAACAAACTTTAACTATCAAAATCCAAGATGGCGTCCTTTCGGCCATCTTGTTCACCGATCGGTACCAAAATGCAATATGCATAACCAGGGACCTAGGGAAACCTGCACATGAAATTTGAGACAGATCCCTTCAGTACTTTCTAAGAAATAGTGGTAGCAAGCTTCAACTATCAAAATCCAAGATGGCGGCCTGTCGGCCATCTTGTTCATCAATCGGTCCCAAAATGCATTATGCACAACTAGGCCCCTGGGGGAACCTGCACATGCAATTTGAGACAGATCCCTTCAGTCTTTTCTGAGATATAGCGGTAACAAACTTCAATTGTCAAAATCGTAGATGGCGGCCTGTCGGCCATCTTGTTCACCGATCAGTCTGAAAATGCAATATGCACAACTAGGCCCCAAGGGGAACTTACATGTAAAATTTGAGAAAGATCCCTTCAGTACATTCTGAGAAATAGCGGTAACAAACTTTAACTATCAAAATCCAAGATGGCGGCCTGTCGGCCATCTTGTTCATCGATCGCGGTCCCCAAATGCAATATGCACAACTAGGCCCCTAGGGGAACCTACATATTAAATTTGAGAAACATCCCTTCAGTACTTTCTGAAAAATAGCGGTAACAAGAATTGTTAACGGACGGACGGACGGACGGACGGATGGAAGGACGGACGACGGACCACGGACAAAAAGCGATTTGAATAGCCCACCATCTGTTGATGGTGGGCTAAAAATAACCTTTTTGGGGCCCCACCCCTCAGTCCCTAGGGGACGGACCAGGCTCATTTATATAAAATATGATTGCCCTTTCCCAACAACGTTTCACACCAAATATGGATGAAATCCATCCAAGGATGAAGGAGGAGTAGGATTTTAAAGCTAAATTAAGAAAAATTGTCCTTTTGGGGCCCCACCCCTCAGCCCCTAGGGGTCGGACCAGGCTCATTTATAAAAAATATGACTGTCCTTCCCTAATGATGTTTCACACCAAATATGGATGAAATCTACCCAAGGATGAAGGAGGAGTAGGATTTTAAAGCTTAAAATAAGAAAATTTGCCCTTTTGGGGCCCCACCCCTCAGCCCCTAGGGGTCGGACCAGACTCATTTATATAAAATATGATTGTCCGTCCCCAATGATTTTTCACACCAAATATGAATGAAATCCATCGAAGGATGAAGGAGGAGTAGGATTTTAAATCTAGAATTAAGAAAATTTCCCCATTTGGGACCCCCATACCTCAGCCCCTAGGGGTCGGACCAGGCTCATTTATATAAAATATGATTGTCCTTCCCCAATGATGTTTTATACCAAATATAGATGAAATCCATCCAAGGATGAAGGAGGAGTAGAATTTTTAAAGCTAAAAATAACCTTTTTGGGGCCCCACCCCTCAGTCCCTAGGGGACGGCCCAGGCTCATTTATATAAAATATGATTGCCCTTTCCCAACAACGTTTCACACCAAATATGGATGAAATCCATACAAGGATGAAGGAGAAGTAGGATTTTAAAGCTTAAATTAAGAAAATTTCCCCTTTTGGAGCCCCGCCCCTCTGCCCCTAGGGGTGGGACCAGGCTCATTTATGTAAAATATGATTGCCCTTTCCCAACAACGTTTCACACCAAATATGGATGAAATCCATCCAAGGATGAAGGAGGAGTAGGATTTTTAACTAAAATTAAGAAAAAATTTTTGGGACCCGCCCTCAGCCCCAAGGGGTCGGACTAAGCTCATTTATATAAAATATGATTGTGCTTCCCCAATGATGTTTCACATCAAATATGAATGAAATCAACCCAAGGATGAAGGAGGAGTAGGATTTTAAAGCTTAAAATCAGAAAATTTGCCCTTTTGGGGCCCCGCCCCTTAGCCCCAAGGGGTCGGACAAAGCTCATTTATATAAAATATGATTGTCTTTCCCCAATGATGTTTCACACCAAATATGGATGAAATCCATCCAAGGATGAAGGAGGAGTAGGATTTTAAAGCTTAAAATAAGAAAATTTGCCCTTTTGGGGCCCCACCCCTCAGCCCCTAGGGGTCGGACCAGGCTCATTTATATAAAATATGACTGTCCTTCCCTAATGATGTTTCACACCAAATATGGATGAAATCTACTACCCAAGGATGAAGGAGGAGTAGGATTTTAAAGCTTAAAATAAGAAAATTTGCCCTTTTGGGGCCCCACCCCTCAGCCCCTAGGGGTCGGACCAGACTCATTTATATAAAATATGATTGTCCTTCCCCAATGATGTTTTATACGAAATATAGATGAAATCCATCAAAGGATGAAGGAGGAGTAGAATTTTTAAAGCTAAAAATAACCTTTTTGGGGCCCCACCCCTCAGTCCCTAGGGGACGGACCAGGCTCATTTATATAAAATATGATTGCCCTTTCCCAACAACGTTTCACACCAAATATGGATGAAATCCATACAAGGATGAAGGAGAAGTAGGATATTAAAGCTTAAATTAAGAAAATTTCCCCTTTTGGAGCCCCGCCCCTCTGCCCCTAGGGTGGGACCAGGCTCATTTATGTAAAATATGATTGCCCTTTCCAATAACGTTTCACACCAAATATGGATGAAATTCCATCCAAGGATGAAGGAGGAGTAGGATTTTTTTAAACTAAAATTAGAGAAAAATTTTTGGGGACCGCCCTCAGCTCCAAGGGGTCGGACTAAGCTCATTTATATAAAAAAATATGATTGTCCTTCCCCAATGATGTTTCACACCAAATATGAATGAAAATCAACCCAAGGATGAAGGAGTAGTAGGATTTTAAAGCTTAAAATAAGAAAATTTGCCCTTTTGGGGCCCCGCCCCCTTAGCCCCAAGGGGTCGGACAAAGCTCATTTATATAAAATATGATTGTCTTTCCCCAATGATGTTTCACACCAAATATGGATGAAATCCATCCAAGGATGAAGGAGGAGTAGGATTTTAAAGCTAAAATTAACAAAATTTGCCCTTTTGGGGCCCCCACCCCTCAGCCCCTAGGGGTCGGACCAGACTCATTTATATAAAATATGATTGTCCGTCCCCAATGATTTTTTTCACACCAAATATGGATGAAATCCATCGAAGGATGAAGGAGGAGTAGGATTTTAAATCTAAAATTAAGAAAATTTCCCCATTTGGGACCCCATACCTCAGCCCCTAGGGGTCGGGACCAGACTCATTTATATAAAATATGATTGTCCGTCCCCAATGATTTTTCACAACCAACCAAATATGGGTGAAATCCATCCAAGGATGAAGGAGGAGTAGGATTTTTTAAATCTAAAATTAAGAAAATTTCCCCATTTGGGACCCCATACCTCAGCCCCTAGGGGTCGGACCAGGCTCATTTATATAAAAATATTATTGCCCTTCCCCAATGATGTTTTTATACCAAATATAGATGAAATCCATCCAAGGATGAAGGAGGAGTAGAATTTTTAAAGCTAACAAGAGATCCCAGAGGGATCTTGGCGCCCACCTAAGAACGATCTTTGTCTGACAAAGAAAAGAGGGATCTTTTCTCTGCTTTTCAAGCTTTAACTAACAATACTACACATGAAATTTCAGAAAGATCCTTTTGACTGCTTTCTGAGATATATAACAGTAACAAACTTCAATTATCAAAATCCAAGATGGCGTCCTTTCGGCCATCTTGTTCACCGATCGGTACCAAAATTCAATATGCACAACTAGGCCCCTAGGGGAACCTGCGCATGCAATTTGAGACAGATCCATTCAGTACTTTAAACTATCAAAATCCAAGATGGCGGCCTGTCGGCCATCTTGTTCATCAATCGGTCCCAAAATGCAATATGCACAACTAGGCCCCTGGGGGAACCTGCACATGCAATTTGAGACAGATCCCTTCAGTACTTTCTGAGAAATAGCGGTAACAAACTTCAATTGTCAAAATCCAAGATGGCGGCCTGTCGGCCATCTTGTTAACCGATCGGTACCAAAAATGCAATATGCACAACTTAACTAGGCCCCTAGGGGAACTTACATGTGAAATTTGAGAAAGATCCCTTTAGTGCATTCTGAGAAATAGCCGTAACAAACTTTAACTATCAAAATCCAAGATGGCGTCCTTTCGGCCATCTTGTTCACCGATCGGTACCAAAATGCAATATGCATAACCAGGGACCTAGGGAAACCTGCACATGAAATTTGAAGACAGATCCCTTCAGTACTTTCTAAGAAATAGTGGTAGCAAGCTTCAACTATCAAAATCCAAGATTGCGTCCTGTCGGCCAACTTGTTCACCGATCGGTCTGAAAATGCAATATGCACAACTAGGCCCCTAGAGGAACCCGCACAATGCAATTTGATACAGATCCCTTGAGTACTTTCTGAGAAATAGTGGTAACAAACTTTAACTATCAAAATCCAAGATGGCGGCCTGTCGGCCATCTTGTTCATCAATCGGTCCCAAAATGCATTATGCACAACTAGGCCCCCTGGGGAACCTGCACATGCAATTTGAGACAGATCCCTTCAGTCTTTTCTGAGATATAGCGGTAACAAACTTCAATTGTCAAAATCGTAGATGGCGGCCTGTCGGCCATCTTGTTCACCGATCAGTCTGAAAATGCAATATGCACAACTAGGCCCCAAGGGGAACTTACATGTAAAATTTGAGAAAGATCCCTTCAGTACATTCTGAGAAATAGCGGTAACAAACTTTAACTATCAAAATCCAAGATGGCGGCCTGTCGGCCATCTTGTTCATCGATCGGTCCCCAAATGCAATATTGCACATACTAGGCCCCTAGTAGGAACCTACATATTAATAATTTGAGAAACATTCCCGCTTCAGTACATTCTGAAAAAGAGCGGGAACAAGAAATTGTTTAAGCGTACAGGACGATCGGACCGGACGGAAGGAAGGACGGAACGACGGACGTCACTGACAAAAAGCGATATTGAATATCCCACCATCTTTTGATGGTGAGGTAAAAAATAACCTTTTTTGGGGGGCCCCACCCCTCAGTCCTGTAGGGGACGGACCAGGGCTCATTTATTTATAATATGATTTTTTAGGGTCAAAATAAAACCTTTTCCCAACTCACGTTTCACACCAAAGTAAGGATGAAATCCATTCCAAGGATGACGGAGGTGTTGGATTTTTAAAGCTATAAGTAAGAAAAAATTGTCCTTTTGGTGGCCCCACCCTCGGCCCTAGGGGTCGGACCAGGCTCATTTATATAAAAATATGACTGTCCTTCCCTAATGATGTTTCACACCATATATGGATGAAATCTACCCAAGGATGAAGGTGGAGTAGGATTTTAAAGCTTAAAATAAAGGAAAATTTTCCCTTTTTGGGCCCCCACCCCTCAGCCCCTAGGGTCGGACCAGACTCATATTATATAAAATATGATTGTCCGTCCCCAATGATTTTTCACACCAAATATGGATGAAATCCATCGAAGGATGAAGGAGGAGTAGGATTTTAAATCTAGAATTAAGAAAATTTCCCCCATTTGGGACCCCCATACCTCAGCCCTAGGGGTCGGACCAGGCTCATTTATATAAAATATGATTGTCCTTCCCCAATGATGTTTTATACCAAAATATAGATGAAATCCATCCAAGGATGAAGGAGGAGTAGGATTTTTAAAGCTAAAAATAACCTTTTTTTGGGGCCACCCTCAGTCCCTAGGGGACGGCCCAGGCTCATTTTTATAAAATTATGATTGCCTTTCCCAACAACGTTTCACACCAAATATGGATGAAATCCATCCAAGGATGAAGGAGGAAGTAGGATTTGTAAAGCTTAAATTAAGAAAATTTCCCCTTTTGGAGCCCCGCCCTCAGTGCCCCTAGGGGGTGGGAACCAAGGCTCATTTATGTAAAATATGATTGCCCTTCCCAATAACGTTTCACACCAAATTATGGATCAAATCCAATCCAAGGATGAAGGAGGAGTAGGATTTTTAAAGCTAAAATTAAGAAAAAAATTTGGTGGACCCTTTTGGGGCCCTCAGCCCCTAGGGGTCGGACTAAGCTCATTTATATATAATATGATTGTGCTTCCCCAATGATGTTTCACACCAAATATGAATGAAATCAACCCAAGGATGAAGGAGGAGTAGGATTTTAAAGCTTAAAATAAGAAAATTTGCCCTTTTGGGCCCCGCCCCTTAGCCCCAAGGGTCGGACAAAGCTCATTTATATAAAATATGATTGTCTTTCCCCAATGATGTTTCACACCAAATATGGATGAAATCCATCGAAGGATGAAGGAGGAGTAGGATTTTAAAAGCTGAAAATTAAGAAAATTTTGCCCTTTTGGGTCCCACCCCTCAGACCCCTAGGGGTCGGACCAGGCTCATTTCTATAAAATAAGACTGTCCTTCCCTAATGATGTTTCACACCAAATATGGATGAAATCTACCCAAGGATGAAGGAGGAGTAGGATTTTAAAGCTAAAATTAAGAAAATTTGCCCTTTTGGGGCCCCACCCCTCAGCCCCTAGGGGTCGGACCAGGCTCATTTATATAAAATATGATTGTCCTTTCCCAATGATGTTTTCACACCAAATATAGGATGAAATCAATCCAAGGATGAAGGAGGAGTAGGATTTTAAAGCTTTAAAAACTAAAAATAAAATTTTTGCCCTTTTGGGGCCCCACCCCTCCCCTCAGTCCCCTAGGGGATCGGGACCAGGCTCATTTATATAAAATATGATTGCCCTTTCCCAACAACGTGTTTCACACCAACATATAGATGAAATCCATCAAGGATGAAGGAGAAGTAGAATTTTTTTAAAGCTTTAAATTAAAAATAACCTTTTTGGGGCCCCACCCCTCAGCCCCTAGGGGTCGGACCAGGCTCATTTATATAAAATATGATTGCCCTTTCCCAATAACGTTTCACACCAAATATGGATGAAATCCATCCAAGGATGAAGGAGGAAGTAGGATTTTTAAAGCTAAATTAAGAAAATTTTTTTGGGTGACCCGCCCTCTGCCCCAAGGGGTCGGACCAAGCTCATTTATATAAAATATTATTGTCCTTTCCCAATGAAACGTTTTCACACCAAATATGGATGAAATCCATCCAAGGATGAAGGAGGAGTAGGATTTTAAAACTGAAATTAAGAAAATTTGCCTTTTGGGGCCCCACCCTCAGCCCCAAGGGGTCGGACCAAGCTCATTTATATAAAATATGACTGTCTTTCCCTAATGATGTTTCACACCAAATATATGGATGAAATCCATCCCAAGGATGAAGGAGGAGTAGGATTTTAAAGCTTAAAATTAAGAAAATTTGCCCTTTTGGGGCCCCACCCCTCAGCCCCTAGGGGTTGGACCAGGCTCATTTATATAAAATATGATTGTCCTTCCCCAATGATGTTTCACACCAAATATGGATGAAATCCATCCAAGGATGAAGGAGGAGTAGGATTTTAAAGCTAAAATTAAGAAAATTTGCCCTTTTTGGGGCCCCACCCCTCAGCCCCTAGGGGTCGGACCAGGCTCATTTATATAAAATATGATTGTCCTTCCCCAATGATGTTTCACACCAAATATGGATGAAATCCATCCAAGGATGAAGGAGGAGTAGGATTTTAAAGCTAAAATTAAGAAAATTTGCCCTTTTGGGGCCCCACCCCTCAGCCCCTAGGGGTCGGACCAGGCTCATTTATATAAAATATGATTGTCCTTCCCCAATGAATGTTTCACACCAAATATGGATGAAATCCATCCAAGGATGAAGGAGGAGTAGGATTTTAAAGCTTAAATTAAGAAAATTTCCCCTTTTGGGGCCCCGCCCCTCTGCCCCTAGGGGTTGGACCAGGCTCATTTATATAAAATATGATTGTCCTTCCCCAATGATGTTTCACACCAAATATGGATGAAATCCATCCAAGGATGAAGGAGGAGTAGGATTTTAAAGCTAAAATTAAGAAAATTTGCCCTTTTGGGGCCCCACCCCTCAGCCCCTAGGGGTCGGACCAGGCTCATTTATATAAAATATGATTGTCCTTCCCCAATGATGTTTCACACCAAATATGGATGAAATCCATCCAAGGATGAAGGAGGAGTAGGATTTTAAAGCTTAAAATAAGAAAATTTGCCCTTTTGGGGCCCCACCCCTCAGCCCCTAGGGGTCGGACCAGGCTCATTTATATAAAATATGATTGTCCTTCCCCAATGATGTTTCACACCAAATATGGATGAAATCCATCCAAGGATGAAGGAGGAGTAGGATTTTAAAGCTAAAATTAAGAAAATTTGCCCTTTTGGGGCCCCACCCCTCAGCCCCTAGGGGTCGGACCAGGCTCATTTATATTAAAAATATGATTGTCCTTTCCCAATGATGTTTCACACCAAATATGGATGAAATCAATCCAAGGATGAAGGAGGAGTAGGATTTTAAAGCTTAAAATAAGAAAATTTGCCCTTTTGGGGCCCCCCCACCCCTCAGCCCCTAGGGGTCGGACCAGGCTCATTTATATAAAATATGATTGTCCTTCCCCAATGATGTTTCACACCAAATATGGATGAAATCCATCCAAGGATGAAGGAGGAGTAGGATTTTAAAGCTAAAATTAAGAAAATTTGCCCTTTTGGGGCCCCACCCCTCAGCCCCTAGGGGTCGGACCAGGCTCATTTATATAAAATATGATTGTCCTTCCCCAATGATGTTTTACACCAAATATAGATGAAATCCATCCAAGGATGAAGGAGGAGTAGAATTTTTTAAAGCTGACAAAAAATTAAAAAATTTGCCCTTTAGGATGACCATCTTAATGAACGATCTTCATGCCACTATGGGGTCGGTCCAGGCTCATTTATTTATTAAAATGAAATTTCAGACTGTCCTTTGGGCTAATGATGTTATCACACAAATATGGATTGGAAATTACCCAAAGGAACCAAGGATGGAGTAGGATTTTTTATTTGTTAAAATTACCAAAATTTTCAATATTTTGCAAACTAGGCCCCCCCCTAGGGGAACGGAGGCCAAAAAGACATTTAATTTGAGACAGATTGTCCTTCAGTAAATTTAACTAACACCAAATATGATGATAAAAATCGGCCATCTTGTTCATAAATCGGTCCCAAAATGCTAATTGAATAGCCCCTTTAGGCCCCAAACCTAGGGGAACCATGCACAGGCTGATTTGATTATCCCATTGAGTGTTTCTGAGAAATAGCGGTAAATTCAAATATGGATCAAAATCCAAGGATGAAGGAGGTGTCGGCCATCTTTTTAACCGATCGGTAAACCAAAAATGCAATATCCAAAACTAATTTCCCTTTTGGGGCCCCACCCCACAAATGGAATTTGTCGGACCAGGATCCCTATGATAAATTTTGTCCCCCCAAAACTTTCACAACCAAATTCCATGAAATCCAAGATGGCGTCCTTTCGGCCAGGGGTTCATTTTTTTACCAAAATTAAGAAATATGCTCCCCATTTATACAAAAGCAAATTTGAGAAATCCCTTCCTACTTCCCCAAGATATACAGGTTTCACACAAATAATGAAATGCAAAATCCAAGGATAAGTAGGATTTTAAAGCCAAAAATTAAGAAAATTTGCCCCCCATTTTCGGGGCCCCACCCCTCAATAGGGGTCGGACCAGGCCCATTTATAGGGGAAAAATATGATGTCCTTCCCCAAAGATGTTTCACACCAAATATGATGAAATCCATATAACCAAGATTAAGGAGGAGTAGGATTTTAAAGTCACCTAAAAATTAAGAAAATTTTGGCCCTTTTGGGGCCCACCCCTCAGCCCCTAGGGGTTGGACCAGGCTCATTTATATAAAATATGATTGTCCTTCCCCAATGATGTTTCACACCAAATATGGATGAAATTCATCCAAGGATGAAGGAGGAGTAGGATTTTAAAGCTAAAATTAAGAAAATTTGCCCTTTTGGGGCCCCACCCCTCAGCCCCTAGGGGTCGGACCAGGCTCATTTATATAAAATATGATTGTCCTTCCCCAATAATGTTTCACACCCAATATGGATGAAATCCATCCAAGGATGAAGGAGGAGTAGGATTTTAAAGCTAAAATTAAGAAAATTTGCCCTTTTTGGGGCCCATCCTCTCCCCAGGGGTCGGACCAGGCTCATTTATATAAAATATGATTGTCCTTTCCCCCAAATGATTTTTCACACCAAATATGGATGAAATCCATCCAAGGATGAAGGAGGAGTAGGATTTTAAAGCTAAAATTAAGAAAATTTCCCCTTTGGGGCCCCCCCTCAGCCCCTAGGGGTCGGACCAGGCTCATTTATATAAAATATGATTGTCCTTCCCCAATGATGTTTCACACCAAATATGGATGAAATCCATCCAAGGATGAAATGAGGAGTAGTAGATTTTTAAAGCTTAAAAGGAAAAAAAATTGCCTTTTTGGGGCCCCATCCCTCAGCCCCTAGGGGTCGGACCAGGCTCATTTATATAAAATATGATTGTCCTTCCCCAATGATGTTTCACACCAAATATGGATGAAATCCATCCAAGGATGAAGGAGGAGTAGGATTTTAAAGCTTAAATTAAGAAAATTTGCCCTTTTGGGGCCCCATCCCTCAGCCCCTAGGGGTCGGACCAGGCTCATTTATATAAAATATGATTGTCCTTCCCCAATGATGTTTTCACACCAAAAATATGGATGAAATCCATCCAAGGATGAAGGAGGAGTAGGATTTTTAAAGCTAAAATTAAGAAAAATTTGCCCCTTTTTGGGGCCCCCACCCCTCAGCCCCTAGGGGTCGGACCAGGCTCATTTATATAAAATATGATTGTCCTTCCCCAATGATGTTTCACACCAAATATGGATGAAATCCATCCAAGGATGAAGGAGGAGTAGGATTTTAAAGCTAAAATTAAGAAAATTTGCCTTTTGGGGCCCCACCCCTCAGCCCCTAGGGGTCGGACCAGGCTCATTTATATAAAATATGATTGTCCTTCCCCAACAATGATGTTTCACACCAAATATGGATGAAATCCATCCAAGGATGAAGGAGGAGTAGGATTTTTAAAGCTTAAAATAAGAAAATTTTGCCCTTTTGGGGCCCCACCCCCTCAGCCCCTAGGGGTCGGACCAGGCTCATTTATATAAAATATGATTGTCCTTCCCCAATGATGTTTCACACCAAATATGGATGAAATCCATCCAAGGATGAAGGAGGAGTAGGATTTTAAAGCTAAAATTAAGAAAATTTGCCCTTTTTTGGGCCCCACCCCTCAGCCCCTAGGGGTCGGACCAGGCTCATTTATATAAAATATGATTGTCCTTCCCCAATGATGTTTCACACCAAATATGGATGAAATCCATCCAAGGATGAAGGAGGAGTAGGATTTTAAAGCTAAAATTAAGAAAATTTGCCCTTTTGGGGCCCCACCCCTCAGCCCCTAGGGGTCGGACCAGGCTCATTTATATAAAATATGATTGTCCTTCCCCAATGATGTTTCACACCAAATATGGATGAAATCCATCCAAGGATGAAGGAGGAGTAGGATTTTAAAGCTAAAATTAAGAAAAATTTGCCCTTTTTGGGGCCCCATCCCTCAGCCCCTAGGGGTCGGACCAGGCTCATTTATATAAAAATATGATTGTCCTTCCCCAACCAACGTTTCACACACCAAATTATGGATGAAATCCATCCAAGGATGAAGGAGGAGGAGTAGATTTTAAAGCTAAAATTAAGAAAATTTTGCCCTTTTGGGGCCCCCACCCTCAGCCCCTAGGGGTCGGACCAGGCTCATTTATATAAAATATGATTGTCCTTCCCCAAAACGATTTTCACCAAATATGGATGAAATCCATCCAAGGATGAAGGAGGAGTAGGATTTTAAAGCATAAAATAAGAAAATTTGCCCTTTTGTGGCCCCACCACTTAGCCCCGCGGGGTCGGACAAGACTCAATTATATAAAATATGATTGTCCTTCCCCCAAATGATGTTTCACACCAAATATGGATGAAATCCATCCAAGGATGAAGGAGGAGTAGGATTTTAAAGCTTAAAATAAGAAAATTTGCCCTTTTGGGGCCCCCCCCCTCAGCCCCTAGGGGTCGGACCAGCTCATTTATATATAAAATATGATTGTCCTTCCCCAATGATGTTTCACACCAAATATGGATGAAATCCATCCAAGGATGAAGGAGGAGTAGGATTTTAAAGCTAAAATTAAGAAAATTTGCCCTTTTGGGGCCCCACCCCTCAGCCCCTAGGGGTCGGACCAGGCTCATTTATATAAAATATGATTGTCCTTCCCCAATGATGTTTCACAATAAATATGGATGAAATCCATGCAAGGATGAAGGAGGAGTAGGATTTTAAAGCTTAAATTAAGAAAAATTTGCCCTTTTGGGGCCCCACCCCTCAGCCCCTAGGGGTCGGACCAGGCTCATTTATATAAAATATGATTGTCCGTCCCCAATGATGTTTCACACCAAATATGGATGAAATCCATCCAAGGATGAAGGAGGAGTAGGATTTTAAAGCTTAAATTAAGAAAATTTCCCCTTTTGGGCCCCGCCCCTCTGCCCCTAGGGGTCGGACCAGGCTCATTTATATAAAATATGATTGTCCTTCCCCAATGATGTTTCACACCAAATATGGATGAAATCCATCCAAGGATGAAGGAGGAGTAGGATTTTAAAGCTAAAATTAAGAAAATTTGCCCTTTCGGGACCCCACCTCTCAGCCCCAAGGGGTCGGACCAAGCTCATTTATATAAAATATGATTGTCCTTCCCCAATGATGTTTCACACCAAATATGGATGAAATCCATCCAAGGATGAAGGAGGAGTAGGATTTTAAAGCTTAAAATAAGAAAATTTGCCCTTTTGGGGCCCCACCCCTCAGCCCCTAGGGGTCGGACCAGGCTCATTTATATAAAATATGATTGTCCTTCCCCAATGATGTTTCACACCAAATATGGATGAAATCCATCCAAGGATGAAGGAGGAGTAGGATTTTAAAGCTAAAATTAAGAAAATTTGCCCTTTTGGGGCCCCACCCCTCAGCCCCTAGGGGTCGGACCAGGCTCATTTATATAAAATATGATTGTCCTTCCCCAATGATGTTTCACACCAAATATGGATGAAATCCATCCAAGGATGAAGGAGGAGTAGGATTTTAAAGCTACTAAAATAAGAAAATTTCCCCTTTTGGGGCCCACCCCAGGCCAGCCCCTAGGGGTCGGACCAGGCTCATTTATATAAAAATATGATTGTCCGTCCCCAATGATTTTTCACACCAAATATGGATGAAATCCATCGAAGGATGAAGGAGGAGTAGGATTTTAAATCTAAAATTAAGAAAATTTCCCCATTTGGGACCCCATACCTCAGCCCCTAGGGGTCGGACCAGGCTCATTTATATAAAATATGATTGTCCTTCCCCAATGATGTTTTATACAACAAATATGGATGATGAATCCATCCAAGGATGAAGGAGGAGTAGAATTTTAAAGCTAACAAGAAATCCCAGAGGGATCTTGGCGCCCACCTAAAGAACGATCTTTGTCTGACCCCAAAGGAAAATAAGGGATCTTTTCCATGCCAAGTTCAAGCTTTAACTTATTAGCCCACCTTTCAGAAAGATCCTTTGACTGCTTTCTGAGATATATAACAGTAATTGCAAACTTCAATTTATCAAAATCCAAGATGGCGAACCTTTTCGGCCATCTTGATCAATATCGGTAA
Source organism: Argopecten irradians (assembly GCF_041381155.1). Classification (NCBI taxonomy): domain Eukaryota; kingdom Metazoa; phylum Mollusca; class Bivalvia; order Pectinida; family Pectinidae; genus Argopecten; species Argopecten irradians. Next base: position 8,823 of record NW_027187552.1, on the reverse strand, counting down.
AATTCAATATGCATCACTAGGCCCCTAGGGGAACCTGCGCATGCAATTTTGAGACATAGATCCCTTCTGATTCATACTTTTAACTATCAAAATCCAAGATGGCGGTCCTGTCCCATCATGTTCATAATCCAGGATGAAATATGCAAACCTTACCCCCTAAGGGGAACCTGTTTAGGCAAATTTGAGACAATCCCTTCAAGGATTTCTGAGGAAATAGCGGTAAAAAAAATATAAAATTTGACCAAGATGGGGCCCCACCCCTCTTGTTAACCCGGTACCAAAATGGCAAATTCGGATCCCCCTAGGAACTGACATGTGAAATTTTGAGAAAATCCCTTTAGTGCATTCTGAGAAATAGCCGTAACAAACTTTAACTATCAAAATCCAAGATGGCGGCCCTTTCGGCCATCTTGGTCACCGATCATTTAAAATGTAATGCCCTAACCAGGGACAATAATGCACAAAAATTTGAGAAGATCCCTTCAGTATTTCTAAAAAAAGTCAGTGGTTAGCAAATTTCAAAACCTAAAAAATGGGTAATCCAAGATGGCATGTCGGCCAACTTTTCACCGATCGGTCCTGAAAATGCAATATGCACAACTAGGCCCCAATAGGGGAAAATCACACCCAATGCACAATGCAATTTGATAAGATCCCCTTGAGTACCCTGAGAAATAGTAGGTAACAAACTTTAACTATGCTAAATCCAAGATGGCGGCCTGTCCCATCTTGTTCATTCAATCGGTCCCAAAATGCATTATTCACAAAGCCCCTGGGGAACCTTGCACATGCAATTTGAGACAATAAGGGATAGTAATAACAAACTTCAATTGTAAAAATCGAGATGTCGGCCTGTCGGCAATCTTTTCACCGATCATATGGATGAAAATGCAATATGCACAAATAGGAAAAGGGGAACTTTACATGTAAAAATTTGAGAAAGATCCCTTCATACACCTGAGGAATAGCCCAAACTTTAACTATCAAAATCCAATATGATGGCGTCCTGTCCCCATCTTGTTCATCGATCGGTCCCCAAATGCCATATGAAAACTCTAGGCCCCTAGGGGGCCTATTATTAAATTTGAAAATCCCTTCAGTATTTCTGAAAAATAGATGTTTTCAAGAAGGACGGATAGGAAAGATTCGGAAAGGTACCAAGGACATTTTATTGCCATATTTTGGAGTAATAGCCAAGCAAAATCTTTGAAAAGAAAAAATTTAACCTTTTTTTGGGCCCCATCCCCCCTCAGCCCCTAGGGGTCGGACCAGGCTCATTTATATAAAATATGATTGTCCTTCCCCAATGATGTTTCACACCAAATATGGATGAAATCCATCCAAGGATGAAGGAGAAGTAGGATTTTAAAGCTAAAATTAAGAAAATTTGCCCTTTTGGGGCCCCACCCCTCAGCCCCTAGGGGTCGGACCAGGCTCATTTATATAAAATATGATTGTCCTTCCCCAATGATGTTTCACACCAAATATGGATGAAATCCATCCAAGGATGAAGGAGGAGTAGGATTTTAAAGCTAAAATTAAGAAAAAAATTTGCCCTTTTTTGGGGGCCCCATCCCCCTCAGCCCCTAGGGGTCGGACCAGGCTCATTTATATAAAAATATTGCCATGATTGTCCTTCCCCAATGAATGATGTTTCAACCACCAAATATGGATGAAATCCATCCAAGGATGAAGAGGAGTAGGATTTTAAAGCTTAAAATTAAGAAAAATTTGCCCTTTTTTGGGGCCCCACCCCTCAGCCCCTAGGGGTCGGACCAGGCTCATTTATATAAAATATGATTGTCCTTCCCCAATGATGTTTCACACCAAATATGGATGAAATCCATCCAAGGATGAAGGAGGAGTAGGATTTTAAAGCTAAAATTAAGAAAATTTGCCCTTTTGGGGCCCCACCCCTCAGCCCCTAGGGGTCGGACCAGGCTCATTTATATAAAATATGATTGCCCTTCCCCAATGATGTTTCACACCAAATATGGATGAAATCCATCCAAAGATGAAGGAGAGAGTAGGATTTTAAAGCCAAAATTAAGAAAGATTTTCCCCTTTTGGGGGGGCCCCATCCCTCAGCCCCTAGGGGTCGGACCAGGCTCATTTATATATAAAATATGATTGTCCATCCCAATGATGTTTCACACCAAAATATGGATGAAATCCATCCAAGGATGAAGGAGGAGTAGGATTTTAAAGCTAAATTTAAGAAAATTTGCCTTTTTGGGGCCCCACCCCCACCCCTCAGCCCCTAGGGTACGGTACAGGCTCATTTATATAAAATATGATTGTCCTTCCCCAAAATGTTTCACAACCAAATATATGGATGAAATCCATCCAAGGATGAAGGAGGAGTAGGATTTTAAAGCTAAAATTAAGAAAATTTGCCCTTTTGGGGCCCCACCCCTCAGCCCCTAGGGGTCGGACCAGGCTCATTTATATAAAATATGATTGTCCTTCCCCAATGTTTTCACACCAAATATGGATGAAATCCATCCAAGGATGAAGGAGGAGTAGGATTTTAAAGCTAAAATTAAGAAAAAAGCCCTTTTGGGGCCCCACCCCTCAGCCCCTAGGGGTCGGACCAGGCTCATTTATATAAAATAAAATATGATTGTCCTTCCCCAATGATGTTTCACACCAAATATGGATGAAATCCATCCAAGGATGAATAGGAGGAGTAGGATTTTAAAGCTAAAAATAAGAAAATTTGCCCTTTTGGGGCCCCATCCCCTCAGCCCCTAGGGTCGGACCAGGCTCATTTATATAAAATATGATTGTCCTTCCCCAATGATGTTTCACACCAAATATGGATGAAATCCATTCCAAGATGATGAAGGAGGAGTAGGAATTTTTAAAGCTTAAAATTTAAGAAAATTATGCCCTTTTGGAGCCCCACCCCCTGCCCCTAGGGGTCGGACCAGGCTCATTTATATAAAAATATGATGTGTCCTTCCCCAATGATGTTTTTCACACCAAATATGGATGAAATCCATCAAAAGGATGAAGGAGGAGTAGGATTTTAAAGCTAAAATTAAGAAAAATTTGCCCTTTTGGGGCCCCATCCCTCAGCCCTAGGGGTCGGACCAGGCTCATTTATATAAAATATTGATTGTCCTTCCCCAATGATGTTTCACACCAAATAAGGATGAAATCCATCCAAGGATGAAGGAGGAGTAGGATTTTAAAGCTAAAATTAAGAAAATTTGCCCTTTTGGGGCCCATCCCTCAGCTCCTAGGGGTCAGACCAGGCTCATTTATATAGAATATGATTGTCCTTCCCCAATGATGTTTCACACCAAATATGGATGAAATCCATCCAAGGATGAAGGAGGAGAGTAGGATTTTAAAGCTAAAATTAAGAAAATTTGCCCTTTTGGGGCCCCACCCCTCAGCCCCTAGGGGTCGGACCAGGCTCATTTATATAAAATATGATTGTCCTTCCCCCAATGATGTTTCACACCAAATATGGAATGAAAATCCATCCAAGGATGAAGGAGGAGTAGGATTTTAAAGCTAAATATTAAGAAAAATTTGCCCTTTTGGGGCCCCACCCTCGCCCCTAGGGGTCGGACCAAGCTCATTTATATAAAATATGATTGTCCTTCCCCAAATGATGTTTCACACCAAATATAGATGAAAATCCATCCAAGGATGAAGGAGGAGTAGGATTTTTTAAAGCTAAAATTAAGAAAATTTGCCCTTTTGGGGCCCCACCCCTCAGCCCCTAGGGGTCGGACCAGGCTAATTTATATAAAATATGATTGTCCCTTTCCCCCATATGATGTTTCACACCAAATATGGATGATATCCATCCAAGGATGAAGGAGGAGTAGGATTTTAAAGCTTAAATTAAGAAAATTTGCCCTTTTGGGGCCCCGGCCCCTCAGCCCCTAGGAGTCGGACCAAGCTCATTTATATAAAATATGATTGTCCCTTCCCCAAGATGTTTTCACACCAAATATGGATGAAATCCATCCAAGGATGAAGGAGGAGGATTTAGGATTTTTAAAGCTAAAAATTAAGAAAATTTGCCTTTTGGGGGGCCCCACCCCCTCTGAGCCCCGAGGAGTCGGACCAAGCTCATTTATATAAAAATATGATTGTCCTTCCCCAATGATGTTTCACACCCAAATATGGATGAAATCAATCCAAGGATGAAGGAGGAGTAGGATTTTAAAGCTAAAATTAAGAAAATTTGCCCTTTTGGGGCCCCATTCCTCAGCCCCTAGGGGTCGGACCAGGCTCATTTATATAAAATATGATTGTCCTTCCCCAATGATGTTTCACACCAAATATGGATGAAATCCATCCAAGGATGAAGGAGGAGTAGGATTTTAAAGCTAAAAATAAGAAAATTTGCCCTTTTGGGGCCCCACCCCTCAGCCCCTAGGGGTCGGACCAGGCTCATTTATATAAAATATGATTGTCCTTCCCCAATGATGTTTCACACCAAATATGGATGAAATCCATCCAAGGATGAAGGAGGAGTAGGATTTTAAAGCTTAAATTAAGAAAATTTGCCCTTTTGGGGCCCCACCCCTCAGCCCCTAGGGGTCGGACCAGGCTCATTTATATAAAATATGATTGTCCTTCCCCAATGATGTTTCACACCAAATATGGATGAAATCCATCCAAGGATGAAGGAGGAGTAGGATTTTAAAGCTAAAATTAAGAAAATTTGCCCTTTTGGGGCCCCATCCCTCAGCCCCTAGGGGTCGGACCAGGCTCATTTATATAAAATATGATTGTCCTTCCCCAATGATGTTTCACACCAAATATGGATGAAATCCATCCAAGGATGAAGGAGGAGTAGGATTTTAAAGCTAAAATTAAGAAAATTTGCCCTTTTGGGGCCCCACCCCTCAGCCCCTAGGGGTCGGACCAAGCTCATTTATATAAAATATGATTGTCCTTCCACCAATCGATTGTTTCACACCACCAAATATGGATGAAATCCATCCAAGGATGAAGGAGAGTAGGATTTTAAAGCTAAAATTAAGAAAATTTGCCCTTTTTGGGCCCCACCCCTCAGCCCCTAGGGGTCGAACCAAGCTCATTTATTATAAAATATGATTGTCCTTCCCAACGCATGATGTTTTCACAACCAAATATGGATGAAATCCATCCAAGGATGAAGGAGGAGGTAGGATTTTAAAGCTAAAATTAAGAAAATTTGCCCTTTTGGGGCCCCACCCCTCAGCCCCTAGGGGTCGGACCAAGCTCATTTATATAAAATATGATTGTCCCTTCCCCAAAGATTTTCACACCAAATATGGATGAAATCCATCCAAGGATGAAGGAGGAGTAGGATTTTAAAGCTTAAAATTAAAAAATTTGCCCCTTTTTGGGGCCCCACGCCCTCACCCCTAGGGGTCGACCAGGCTCATTTAGATAAAATATGATTGTCCTTCCCCAATGATGTTTTCACAACCAAATATGGATGAAATCCATCCAAGGATAAGGAGGAGTAGATTTTAAAGCTAAAATTAAGAAAATTTTGCCCTTTTTGGAGCCCCACCCCTCAGCCCCTAGGGGTCGGACCAGGCTCATTTATATAAAATATGATTGTCCTTCCCCCAATGATGTTTCAACACCAAATATGGATGAAATCCATCCAAGGATGAAGGAGGAGTAGGAAATTTAAAGCTAAAATTAAGAAAATTTGCCCTTTTGAGCCCCACCACTCTGACCCCTTAGGGTCGGAACCAAGGCTCATTTATAAAAATATGATTGTCCTTCCCCAATGAAGTTTCACACCAAATATGGATGAAATCCATCCAAGGATGAAGGAGGAGTAGGATTTTAAAGCTAAAATTAAGAAAATTTGCCCTTTTGGGGCCCCACCCCTCAGCCCCTAGGGGTCGGACCAGGCTCATTTATATAAAATATGATTGTCCTTCCCCAATGATGTTTCACACCAAATATGGATGAAATCCATCCAAGGATGAAGGAGGAGTAGGATTTTAAAGCTAAAATTAAGAAAATTTGCCCTTTTGGGGCCCCACCCCTCAGCCCCTAGGGGTCGGACCAGGCTCATTTATATAAAATATGATTGTCCTTACCCCAATGATGATGTTTCACACCAAATATGGATGAAATCCATCCAAGATGAAGGAGATAGGATTTTAAAGCTTAAAATAAGAAAATTTGCCCTTTTTTGGGCCCCACCCCTCAGTTAGGGGTCGGACCACCATGCTCATTTATATAAAATATGATTGTCCTTCCCCAATGATGTTTTCACAACCAAATATGGATGAAATCCATCCAAGGATGAAGGAGGAGTAGGATTTTAAAGCTAAAATTAAGAAAATTTGCCCTTTTTTGGCCCCACCCCTCAGCCCCTAGGGGTCGGACCAGGCTCATTTATATAAAATATGATTGTCCTTCCCCAATGATGTTTCACACCAAATATGGATGAAATCCATCCAAGGATGAAGGAGGAGTAGGATTTTAAAGCTAAAATTAAAAAATTTGCCCTTTTGGGGCCCCATTCAATCCCCTAGGGGACGGACCAGGCTCATTTATATAAAATATGATTTTTCCCAACAATGTTGTCAACACACCAAATATGAGAAAATCCATCCAAGGATGAAGGAGGAGTAGGATTTTAAAGCTAAAATTAAGAAAATTTGCCCTTTTGGACCCCGCCCCTCTGCCCCTAGGGGTCGGACCAGGCTCATTTATATAAAATATGATTGTCCTTCCCCAATGATGTTTTACACCAAATATAGATGAAATCCATCCAAGGATGAAGGAGGAGTAGGATTTTAAAGCTAAAATTAAGAAAATTTGCCCTTTTGGGGCCCCACCCCTCAGCCCCTAGGGGTCGGACCAGGCTCATTTATATAAAATATGATTGTCCTTCCCCAATGATGTTTCACACCAAATATGGATGAAATCAATCCAAGGATGAAGGAGGAGTAGGATTTTAAAGCTTAAAATAAGAAAATTTGCCCTTTTGGGGCCCCACCCCTCAGCCCCTAGGGGTCGGACCAGGCTCATTTATATAAAATATGATTGTCCTTTCCCAAATGATGTTTTCACACCAAATATGGATGAAATCCATCCAAGGATGAAGGAGGAGTAGGATTTTAAAGCTAAAATTAAGAAAATTTGCCCTTTTGGGGCCCCACCCCTCAGCCCCTAGGGGTCGGACCAGGCTCATTTATATAAAATATGATTGTCCTTCCCCAATGATGTTTCACACCAAATATGGATGAAATCCATCCAAGGATGAAGGAGGAGTAGGATTTTAAAGCTAAAATTAAGAAAATTTGCCCTTTTGGGGCCCCACCCCTCAGCGCCTAAGGCGCACGACGGACGGATCGAAAACACCCTCAGCCCTAGGTCACTCGGACCAGACTCATTTATATAAAATATGATTGTCCTCCCCAATGATGTTTCACACCAAATATAGATGAAATCCATCCAAGGATGAAGGAGGAGTAGGATTTTAAAGCTAAAATTAAGAAAATTTGCCCTTTTGGGGCCCCATACCTCAGCCCCTAGGGGTCGGACCAGGCTCATTTATATAAAATATGATTGTCCTTCCCCAATGATGTTTCACACCAAATATGGATGAAATCCATCCAAGGATGAAGGAGGAGTAGGATTTTAAAGCTAAAATTAAGAAAATTTGCCCTTTTGGGGCCCCACCCCTCAGCCCCTAGGGGTCGGACCAGGCTCATTTATATAAAATATGATTGTCCTTCCCCAATGATGTTTCACACCAAATATGGATGAAATCCATCCAAGGATGAAGGAGGAGTAGGATTTTAAAGCTTAAATTAAGAAAATTTGCCCTTTTGGGGCCCCACCCCTCAGCCCCTAGGGGTCGGACCAGGCTCATTTATATAAAATATGATTGTCCTTTCCCAATGACGTTTCACACCAAATATGGATGAAATCCATCCAAGGATGAAGGAGGAGTAGGATTTTAAAACTAAAATTAAGAAAAAAATTTTGGGACCCGCCCCTCAGCCCCAAGGGGTCGGACCAGGCTCATTTATATAAAATATGATTGTCCTTCCCCAATGATGTTTCACACCAAATATGGATGAAATCCATCCAAGGATGAAGGAGGAGTAGGATTTTAAAGCTTAAAATAAGAAAATTTGCCCTTTTGGGGCCCCGCCCCTCAGCCCCAGGGGTCGGACAAAGCTCATTTTATATAAAATATGATTGTCCTTCCCAATGATGTTTCACACACTAAATATGGATGAAATCCATCCAAGGATGAAGGAGGAGTAGGATTTTAAAGCTAAAATTAAGAAAATTTGCCCTTTTGGGGCCCCCTCCCCTCAGCCCCTAGGGGTCGGACCAGGCTCATTTATATAAAATATGATTGTCCTTCCCCAATGATGTTTCACACCAAATATGGATGAAATCCATCCAAGGATGAAGGAGGAGTAGGATTTTAAAGCTAAAATTAAGAAAATTTGCCCTTTTTGGGCCCCATCCCTCAGCCCCTAGGGGTCGGACCAGGCTCATTTATATAAAATATGATTGTCCTTCCCCAATGATGTTTCACACCAAATATGGATGAAATCCATCCAAGGATGAAGGAGGAGTAGGATTTTAAAGCTAAAATTAAGAAAATTTGCCCTTTTTTGGGGGCCCCCACCCCTCAGCCCCTAGGGTCGGACCAGCTCATTTATATAAATATGATTGTCCTTCCCCAATGATGTTTTCACACCAAATATGGATGAAAATCCATCCAAGAGGATGAAGGAGGAGAGGGGGGGATTAAGTAGGATTTTAAAGCTAAATTAAGAAAATTTGCCCTTTTGGGGCCCCACCCCTCAGTCCCCT
>NW_027187551.1:40000-78265 GCF_041381155.1 Argopecten irradians | reverse complement strand
TGTTTCACTCAGACATCTGAAATTAAGTGGAGTTTAATGAATATCTTCTAGATCACAGGCCTGGGTCACAGTTCTAAAGGGAGTTTTCCTCGATCTATTTATTGATCATATGGTTATGGACTTACTAGCTAGTATGCAGGAACATGCTAGTCCAGAAACCTCCACAATAGTGATTATTGTCCGTCTGCCAATTTCCAGGTGTTTTATATCAGTTGATTTAATACTTCTGGATGAAAGGTATCGGGCCAAAGTATATACAGTCTATGAGCACCAGCTCATAATAGAAACCCATGAAAAATATACCTTATATCGAAAACCCAACAAATCAAACCCTTGCAATCCGAAGTAAAATCTTCTGACACACGACGCCCGGACTAACCTGTGTAGTGGATCTGTGTTTCACGTGTTAGTGGTTAAGTATCTTTCTGACACAACGACGCCGGACTAACTGTAGTGACAGTTGTTCACTGTTAGTGGTTAAGTATCTCTGACACACGACGCCGGACCAATTTGTAGTGACGAGTGTCACTGTTAGTGTTAAGTAACTGTCTGTCACACGACGCCGGACGTACTGAAGTGACGTGTGTTACATTGTTTAGTGGTTAAGTATGCTTCTGACACACGACGCCGGACTAACAGTATAGACGTGTGATTCACCGTTATTGTTAAGTAACTTCAGACACACGACGCCGTACTAACTGTAGGGACATGTGTTTTCACCGTTTTAGAGATAATGATCTTCTGACACACGACGCCGGACTACGTAGTGACTTGATTCCCCGATAGTGTTAAGTATCTTCCTGACACACGACGCCACGACTAACTGTAGTGAACTGTGTTCACTGTTAGGTGTTAAGTATACTTCTGACAAAGGACGCCGGACTAACAGTAAGTGACGTTGTGTTCACTGTTAGTGATAAGTAACCATCTGACACACGTACGCAGGACTAACTGTAGTGATGTGTTGTTCACTGTTATGATAAGTATCCTTCTGACACACGTACTCCGGACTAACTGAAGTGACGTTTGTTTCACAGTTTAGTGTTAAGTATCTTCTGACACACGACGTCGGACTAACTGTAGTGACGTGTGTTCACTGTTAGTGTTAAGTATCTTCTGACACACGATGCCGGACTAACTGTAGTGACCTGTGTTCACTGTTAGTGTTAAGTATCTTCTGACACACGACGCCGGACTACAGCTGTAGTGACGTGTGTTCACTGTTAGTGTTAAGTATCTTCTGACACACGACGCCGGGACAAACTGTAATGACGTGTGTTCCACCGTTAGTGTTTAGTACTTCTTCCTGACACACGACGCCCGGACTAACTGTAGTGACGTGACGTGTATGTTTAATATCACACCGTTAGTGACGTGTGTTCATCTGTTAAGTATCTTCTGACACACACGCCGGAACTAACTGTAGTGACGTGGTGTTTCACCGTTAGTGTTAATGTAATCTTCTGACCAACACGACGCCGGACTAACTGTAGTGACCTGTGTTCACCGTTAGTGTTAAGTATCTTCCTGACACATCGACGACGCCGGACCAATTGTAGTGACGAGTTCACAGGTAGTGTTAAGTATCTTCTGACACACGACGCCGGACGTAACTGTCTGTGACGTTGATCACTGTTAGAGTTCTATTATCTTTCTGCACACGTCACGCCCGGACTAACTGTAGTGACGTGTGTACACTAATAGTGTAAGTATACTTTCTGACACACGACGCCGGACTAACTGTAGTGTCGTGTGTTTCACACGTTAGTGTAAAGTATCTTTCTGACACACGACGCCGGACTAACTTTAGTGACGTGTTTCACCGTTAGTGTTAAGTATCATCTGACACACGCACGACGCCGTACAAACTGTAGTGACGTGTGCTTCACTGTTAGTGTTAAGTATCTTCTGACTGACCCGGAGTTTGTTTAAAAATAAAAAAAAAAAAAAAACTGTAGAGACTGGGACACTGTTAGGTTAAGTTTATCTTCTACACACGATCGGACTAACTGTAGTGACCTGTTGTTCCACTTGTAGTGTTAAGTAACTTCTGACACACGACTCGGACTAACTGTAGTGACCTTTGTTCACTTTAGTGTTAAGTATCTTCTGACACACGACGCCGGACTAACTGTAGTGACGTGTGTTCACTGTTAGTGTTAAGTATCTTCTGACACACGACGCCGGACTAACTGTAGTGACGTGTGTTCACTGTTAGTGTTAAGTATCTTCTGACACACGACGCCGGACTAACTGTAGTGTTAGTGTAAGATCGGGACACACGCCGGACTAACTGTTAGTGACGTGTGTTCACTCCGTTAGTGTTAAGGTATCTTCTGACACACGACGCCGGACTAACTGTAGTGACGTGTGTTCACTGTTAGTGTTAAGTATCTTCTGACACACGACGCCGGACTAACTGTAGTGACGTGTGTTCACCGTTAGTGTGTAAGTATGCTCTGACACGCGCGACGACGCCGGACTAAACTAACTGTAGTGACGTTAGTGTAAGTCTTCTGACACACGCGCACACAACGCCGGACTACTGTTACGTGTTAAGTTATATCTTCTGACCACACGACTCGCACTAACTGTAGTGACGTGTGTTCACCTGTTATGTGTAAGTATCATCTGACACAGGGGGCGACGCCGGACCTAACTGTAGTGACGTGTGTTCACTGTTTAGTGTTAAGATATCTTCTACAACACGACGCCTGAATAACTGTAGTGACGGTGTGTTCACTGTAACTGTTAAGTATCTTCTGACAACACGACCGCCGGACTAAGTCTGTAGTGACGTGTGGGTTCACCGTTAGTGTATAAGTATCTTCTGACACACGACGCCGGACTAACTGTAGTGAGTTTTTCACGTGTGGTTCACACACACGAAACGCCGACCTAACTTTAGTTACTGTTATGTTTTAAGTTCTTCTGAACACGTATCTTCTGTTCAGTTGTTTAGTAGCTTCTGACACACCGACGCCGGACTAAACTAACTGTAGTGACGTGTGTTCCCCGTTAGTCGTTAAGTATCTTCTGACACATCGACGCCGGACTAGACTGTAAGTGGACGTGTTCACTGTATGTTTAGTATCTTCTGACACACTACGCCGGAACTAACTGAGTAGTGTGTTCACTGTTTTTTGTTTATATCTTCTGACACACAACGCCGACTAACTGTAGTGACGTGTTCACTGTTAGTGTTAAGTATCCTTTTGAACACACAATCCCGCACGCTAAACTGTAGTGTGACATGTGTTCACTGTTTAGTGTTAAGTATCTTCTGACACACGACGCCGGACTAACTGAAGTGACGTGTGTTCACTCGCACTGTTAGTGTTAAGTATCGTTCTGACACATCACGCGCCGGATAACTGTAGTGACGTGTGTTTCACTGTTAGTGTTAAGTATCTTCTGACACACGACGCCGGACTAACATGTAGTGACGTGTTCACTGTTTAGTGTTAAGTATCTTTTGACACACGACGCTGGAACTACCGTAGTGACTGTGTGTGTTCACTGTTAGTGTTAAGTATCTTCTGACACCGCGACGCCGGACTAACTGTAGTGACGTGTGTTCACTGTTAGTGTTAAGTATCTTCTGACACACGACGCCGGACTAACTATAGATGGACGTGTGTTCACTAAGTTAGTGTTAAGTATCTTCTGACACACGACGCCGGACTAACTGTAAGTGACGTTGTTCACTGTAGTGTTAAGTATCTTCAGACTGCGTTACGTGTTAACTGTATCGGTGTCACTGTTATGTAATATCTATCGACACACGACGTCCGACTAACTGTAGTGGACGTGTGTTCACCGTTAGTGTTAGTATCTTCTGACACACGACGCCGGACTATCTGTAGTGACGTGTTCACTGTTAGTGTTTAAAGTATCTTTATGACACACGACGCCGGACTAACTGTAGTGACGTTGTGTTCACACGTTTAGTGGATAAGTATCTTTCCTGGACACACGACGCCGCCGGACTAACTGTAGTGACTGTGTGTTCACTGTTAGTGTTTAGTATCTTCTGACACACGACGCCGGACTAACTGTAGTGGACGTTGTGTTCACTTGTTAGTGTTAAGTATCTTCTGACACACGACGCCGGACTAACTGTAGTGACGTGTTCACCGTTAGTGTTAAGTACTTCTGACACACTACGCGGACTAACTGTAGTGGACGTGTCACCGTTGATTTTAAGTATCTTTCTTGACACACGACGCCGGACTAACAGTAGTGACGTGTGTTCAACAGTTTTAGTGTTAAGTATATCTTCTGACACACGACGCCGGACTAACTGTAGGTGACTGTTTCACTGTTTTAGTGTTACAGTATCTTCTGACACACGACGCCGGATCTAACTGTAGTGACGTGTGTTAAGTATCTTCTGTTCACACGACGCCGACTAACTGTTAGTGTGTTAAGTATCTGTCTGACACACGACGCCGGACTAACTGTAGTTGACGTGTGTTCACTGTTAGTGTTAAGTATCATTCTGACAAGACACGACGCCGGACTAACTGTAGTGACGTGTGTTCACTTGTTAGTGTTAAGTATCCTTCTGACACACGACGCCGTACTAACTGTAGATGACGTGTTCACTGTTAGTGTTAAGTATCTTCTGACACACGACCCGGACTAACTGTAGTGACGTGTTCACTGTGTAGATGTTAAGTATCTTCTGACACACGGACCCGACTAACTGTAGTGACGTGTGTTCACTGTTAGTGTTAAGTATCTTCTGGACACAGACTCGAACGCGTAACTAACTGTATGTACGACGTTTCATCGTTAGTGTTTAAGTAACTTCAACACACGACGCGGACTAACTGAAGTGACGTGTGTTCACGTTAGTGTTAATATCTTCTGACACAGGGAACCAACGACGCCGGACTATATGACGTGTGTTCACCGTAGTGTTAGTATCTTTCCTGACAACAGCACTAGCGATTTTACGCCGGGACTAACTGTAGTTGACGTGTTTCACTGTTAGTGGTTAAGTATCTTCTGACACACGTCGACGCCGGACTAACTGTAGTGACGAGTGTTCACCGTTAAGTGTTAAGTATCTAACACGAACGCCGACTAACTGTAGGGACGTGTGATCACTGTTAGTGTTAGTATCTTCTGACACACGCACGAACACGCCGACAGAACTGTAGTGACGTGTGTTCACTGTGTTAGTGTTAAGTATCTTCTGACACACGACGCCGGACTAACTGTAGTGACGTGTTTCACACCGTTAGTGTTAAGTATCTTCTGACACACGACGCCGGACTAACTGTAGTGACGTGTGTTCACTGTTAGTGTTAAGTATCTTCTGACACACGACGCCGGACTAACTGTAGTGACGTGTGGTTCACTGTTAGTGTTAAGTATCTTCTGACACACGACGCCGGACTAACTGTAGTGACGTGTGTTCACTGTTAGTGTTAAGTATCTTCTGACACACGACGCCGGACCGGAACTGTAGTGACGTGTTCACACGTTAAGTTCTTCTGAACGCCGGACTAACTGTTGTGAGTGACTGTCTCGTGTGTTTAAGTCACACACGACGCCGCATATGTAGTGAAGTATCTTCTGGACACACACGACGCCGGACTAACTGTAGTGACGTTTTGCACTGTTATGTTTAAGTATCTTCTGACACGACGCCGGACTAACTGTAGTGACGTGTTCACTGTTAGTGTTAAGTATCTTCTGACACACGACAGCATCCGGACTAACTGTAGTGACGTGGTTCACTGTTAGTGTTAAGTATCTTCTGACACACGACTGGCGACTGCCGGACTAACTGTAGTGACGTGTGTTCACTGTTAGTGTTAAGTATCTTCTGACACACGAACGCCGGACTAACTGTAGTGACGGTGTGGTTCACGTTGTTAGTGTTACGTATCTTCTGACACACGACGCCGGACTAACTGTAGTGACGTGTTCACTGTATAGTGTTAAGTATCTTCTGACACACGACGCCGGACTCTTACTGTAGTGACGTGTGTTCACTGTTAGTGTTAAGTATCTTCTGACACACGACACCGCGGACTAACTGTAACGGATGTAGTGACGTGTGTGACGTCACTGTTAGTGTTAAGTATCTTCTGACACACTGTACGCCGGACTAACTGTAGTGACGTGTTCACTGTTATAGTTAATCACACACGTTAGTTGACGTGTTAAGTATCTTCTGACACCACGACGCCGGACTAAACATGTAGTGACGTGTGTTCACTGTTAGTTGTTTAAGTATCGTTCTGACACACGACGCGCCGGACTAACTGTAGTGACGTGTTCACTGTTCGTGTTAAGTATCTTCTGACACACGACGCCAGGACTAACTGTAGTGACGTGTGTTTCACTGTTAGTGTTAAGTATCTTCTTGACACACGACGCCGGACTAACTGTAGTGACGTGTTTCACTGTTAGTGTTAAGTATCTTCTGACACACGACGCCGGACTAACTGTAGCTGAGTGACGTGTTAAGTTCACTGTTAGTGTTAAGTATCTTCTGACACACGACACGCCGACCGGAACTAACTGTAGTGACGTGTTCACTGTTAGTGTAAAGTATCTTCTGACACTACGACGGACCGGACTAACTGTAGTGACTTGACGTGTGTTAAGTATATTGCTGACACACGTGTTAAAGTATCTTCTGACACACACCCACGCCGGACTAAACTGTAGTGACGTGTGTTCACTGTTAGTGTTAAGTATCTTCTGACACACGACGCCCGGACTAACTGTAGTGACGTGTGTTCACTGTTAGTGTTAAGTATCTTCTGACACACGACGCCGGACTAACTGTAGTGACCCTGTGTTCACTGTTAGTGTTAAGTATCTTCCGACACACCTTGCTCCAAAAAGAAAATTAGAATAACGAAAATTTGAAGGATTTCAAAAAAACTTTTCTGTGATTTACGTAGTAGATAATGTTGATAATGAACAAATAATGTTAATCAGATTGCGAACATATCAGTTTTAATTCACTTTAAAAAAGAAATATGATTAATATAATCTGACATTCAAGTATAGGATATGCCATCAGCTTGAATATGTAATAATAAAGTGATTAAACTCGTTAAATAATCTGTTTGTGCCCTCATCAAATTATCAAAATCGTTTGATTTATTATTGATGTATTGTCATATTGCATAGCCACTCATGTAAAATCCTCTATTTCTACAAATAATATCCAGATAGTGCTGACGTAATTACAATACAAGATAACGGGATGAGTAGGAATGGCCATAAGGTTCTGTCTGAAGCTCCAGGGTATAGTGTGAGAGTGCTGGCCTTTGACTGACCTATGATATTTGGTATTGTAATGCACGGTAGATAAGGTCATATGTTATTATTGTTACGTATGAGGGATTCGGTTTTTTTTTCTATTTGGCTCGGAATAGGGAATAGTGAACAGCCGCTGACGAAATGTCATCATTCAAAATGTGTGTGGTTAAACTGACATTTCCTTTAATTATCAATAATATAAACCTTTTTGTATTCCGCGCGAAATACGTATATTTTATGATAGACATAAAAAAAACATGAAAAAACTTTTATCAACATAAAACAAATAAAACAAATAAAATAAGACTAAGAAACATGAAAAAAGATTTGTAATTTTTTGAAAAAAGGAAGATCAAGATGTATTTTGATTAAGCATATTACTATTTTCAATTAAGTAAATATAATATGAGATATTATCCGCGTATATATTACAAACGCTAACACTTCAAAGCTGTTGCGTCGAACCAGAAAAAAAAATAAAACGTTACAAAAAAAATTTAAAAAAAAAAAAAAATAAATATAAAAATAAAAAATAAAAAATAAAACAATTAAAAATAAAAAAATTTTAAAAAAATAAATAAAAAAAAAATAAAAAAAAAAAAAAAAAATAAAACCTAAAAAATAAAAAAATAAAAAATAAAAAAATAAAAATAATAAAAAAAAAATAACTCATCTTCACCCAAACGCATTGGTGATGCAACACAACACGCAAGTCTCTTTAGCATAAATGAAAAGATGGAGATATCTACTGACATATACACATCAAGATATGTCATCCTGGATTTAAGGTACCCTGAATGGTAGGTCACCCTGAATAGTAGGTCACTAGTAGAATGGTAAGGTCACCCAGATGGTAGGTTACCCAGAATGGTACGTCACCCTGAATGGGTAGTCACCCTGAAATGGCAGGTCACCCTGAAGGCAGGTCACCCTGAATGGAAGTTCACACCTGAATGGTAGTTCACCCTGAATGGCAGGTCACTCTGAATGGTAGGTCACCCAGAATGGTAGGTTCACCCAAAAATGGTACGTCACCCTGAATGGTAGATCACCCTGAATGGCAGGTCACCCTGAATGGCAGGTCACCCTGATATGGTAGTTCACGCCTTAATGGTAGGTGACCCAGAATGGCAGGTCACTCTGAATGTAGGTCACCCTGGGTTAGGTCACCCAACATGGTACGTCACCCTGATTGGTAGATCACCCTGAATGGCAGGTCACCCTGAATGGCAGGTTCACTCCTTGAATGAGTAGGTTCACCCTGATGGTAGGTCACCCTGAATGGTAGGTCACCCTGAATGGTAGTTCACCCTGGAAGGTAGGTCATTCTGAATATAACGTCGCCCTGAATGGTAGGTCACCTTGAATGGTAGGTCACCCTGAATGGCAGGTCACCCTGAATGGTAGGTCACACCTTAAATGGTAGGTCACCCTGAATGGTAGGTCACCCTGAAAGGTAGGTCATTCTGAATATAACGTCGCCCTGAATATAAGGTCACCCTGAATTGTAGGTCACCCTGAATATAACGTCGCCCTGAATGGTAGGTCACCTTGAATGGTAGGTCTACCTTAATGGCAGGTCACCCTGAATGGTAGGGTCACCCTGAATGGCAGGTCATTCTGAATGGCAGGTCACTCTGAATGGTAGGCCACCCTGAATAGTAGGTCACTCTGAATGGTAGGTCACCCAGAATGGTAGGTCACCCTGAATTGTATGTCACCCTGAAAGGTAGGCCACCCTGAATGGTCAATGGAGTCACCTGAATGGTAGGTCACCCTGAATGGTAGGTCATTCTGAATATTAGGTCGCCCTGAATATTAGGTCGCCCTGAATATAAGGTCACCCTGAATATAAGGTCACCCTGAATATTCCGGGAATTTGGAGTCTCTATTGTTTCATCACTGTTATTATACTTAAAGAAAAATTGGATTCGATTACGAGGCACGAGAGGCGACGTCCACTATCAGCATTAACGGGGAAGGAGTATCCAGAATTGGATTAAACCATCGTCTGTTTTCTGCTAAGGGCCAGGAAACATAGACATACGTTAAGTAAATTGACAAGTCGACACCATACACTACTGTTGAGAGAGTGCAGCAGACCAGAGGAGAGAATATGAAAACGAGGTGATATGACTTAGCCGTAATTGGTTTCCTTACGGTGATCCCGACTACTAAAGCGGGATGGAGCGTCCATCATCCAGGATCGAAGGATGTGCCGCTACACTCCATCTAACGCGTTACCATAGTGTAAACTGTCTGTCTGAGACCTTCGATTGATTCAATTTAAAATGTAAGTCCGAATGGTGCTAATAAAACGGTTTTTGTCATCAACCTGCTGTTTTGAAATAACAAAACCTTTAAAACAAATGAAGAAGTTACTTTAATCCACGTCAAATCTCAAAATGTCAATTTGTTCAAGTTTTGAAGCTGTCCAGAGAAGGGAAATGAGAAATATTGAAATGTTAAAATATCAAAGCTACTAAAAAGTGATTTCAAGAAAAACAGGAAGCAAAAGATTTCAAGGGCGACCGTTAAAATTTTTTTATACTGTTATGGGCAAAGGGACCATGATAATACTAAATTATTTCCTAGGGTTAGGGTCTTAGTCCTGTACATATCTCTGTAGTTATCGAATCTCGTTCGCAACTTTCTAGTAAGAATGCTCATAAATTGATATTTGGAAGGTTCGCAATAGCGTTTCTTAATCTCCAGATTCATTAATTTGGTTATCTTAGCAAATCATATTCTGTAGTTTGTCAGTCATGGTTTTGGACATGTCTTTATGGCTTCTAACCCATGTTTTTTCTATGAAACAAGCCTTGCGATTTTTTAAAAAAATGAAGTTGTTATTTCAAATGTTCAGAGGAACATGTGGTTAACTCCAAATTCAAAACAAAATGCATGGTAACTTGCAAAGTTATCTAATAAATTACTTTTACAATTGAATCAATATGCTGTTATTGAAATATAACATTATAGGACTATTTTAATCCGCTAAAACAAAGTATTTCTCACTCGTTTTTAAGACAAAGACATTCCAAATATAGATTTGAGACATACGGAATTGATCGATCTCAGATCAAACATGCGGGATGGAGAAAACTGTAGACTGATGTTTAACTGTTTTGTTTAGTGGTCCCAGTGGAGCTATGGTTCTCTATATGGTACCGATATGAACCTTATCAAGACGTAAAACAGTCGGTGTTCGGGCCATAATTGGTCGTATAATAGGTTCAAATGAAGTATTTGTTGTACATTTGATTACTGGTGTACGGTCTTATTGTCGCGATAGCGCGGAATAGATTCCCTCTGACATAACCCGAGTCAAAGGAAGTATAGCACATTTATATGCCCTTTCGGAATTTCAGGAAAGCGTAAAAGCTATGACAAATGTGTTCTACATTGCGTTTTAAATATACGCAGACTATTTGATAGTTATCCACATGTCTAATGAATTGCTGTAGATAAAAAAGACTGACTTTCTTCCAAAACTAATGAACAGAATCAGCACAATGTATTATCTTAGAACCTGAATTGATAACTCGATTAGTTTGTGAACATCCCTTTGGATGACTCCCACTGATCAACTTTAGGTGTTGTAGTGCTGTCTTACTGTAACACACTGCTTAAGACACAGAGCGATACAACATCGCAATGACATTACACTGACCACACAAATAGTGTTGCTGTAAACCAAGAATGCTAAAATGGAGTAGAAACTCGATATCGTGACCATTTCAAGAATGTATCAATCAAAGAAAAAATAGTCAAAAACTTGCTCCACAGAGCGAGAACTCTTATCAAGGCTACATGAAAGATTCTAAGAGAGACATGCCGAAAGATATGACTTCAATCGTTTTATGGTATTTTAGAACATCAAGTGAAAGTAGAAAGTAGTGGTGTTCGCTATGGCGGAATTAACTGTACATGAACCTGCTACGATAAACCAATTAAAACTATGTATTGTCTATCCCGCAGGACAGAATTCTGAAATTCATATACGATAAAGGTTAAAGCAGTAAATCAGACAAAACATATAGCATATGGATCCAAATTGCCGCAGCGCGCCACCCCACTTATAAAACTCTTCTAACTGTGTTTCAGCAGAATTAGTCGGGAATAAATGTATGCGTGAAGAAATACACCGTTATTTGAACTCATCTCAATACCTCCGGGAATACCAGGGTACGGTCATATATCGTTACACGGTAAATGTCAGATAGTAGGACTCGTTTCTTGTGGCGGAAGCTGTCAAGCATAATTGTACAAGACATACCGCGTGTCCCGCGGAGTGATTTGGTTTTCCTCCCAGGACATCAATAAGACTATGAGACGAAGACATGATTGTAAATCGTAGACATTTGGCGAGATGATGAGGAACAATGTAAATTACTCTGGGGATTTATATCGCATTCAAAGTCGTACAAGTTTGATTGATATTTCAGGTGATTTAAAAGCCGTTGCTGAAAACCAAATATTGTCTATCCACATTTTTATCACCATTCCTCTCTGGGCTCGTTTTGCTTTATAAAATGTATACCAGCGATTATCTTTCTGTAGGTTTTACACATATATATATATTTCACGAATTTTGAAACCTTATTTTTTTCTATTGTTCTACTTTGGTAAAGTAATAGCATTTCTTTATGCTTAATTTTTCCAAGTTTCTCCGAGATATTCAAGAACTCTCCTTCAGCTAATCAAGCACAAGTAAAATTAATGCTGTTACAAAATATAATTCTTACTCGGAAATGAGCTCACAAGAAAATGTTTTTAATCGGTTGGGTTCACATTTTAAATTGTAACTCTATAATTGGCATTGGCTGCTACTGGACCGTTTATACAAAAGAATAAACAATTAATGCTTTTAGGAACTAATAAATAATAACAATTAACATTTAACTATTTAAGGAATGATTTTTTTTTGTTTACTGGTGTGAAAACTGCATTTTTTGTACAGATATTTCAAATGATGCGCGTCATGTTTACTGGTGTGTACAATACATTTTTGTATAGTCAGTGTTTCCGTTTGTGTTCTTGCGCATCAGCCCCTTTGCGTTTACGCAAGTGTAAATTATTGCAAGGTTAGTAAGGTTATATAGGAAAGTGAAAACGGAAATGCAAATATTATGCTATATACACATAAAATGGCGAGGTCATGAACGAAATATGACAAGTCGTTCGTTTGTTTCACGATGGAGATAATGTAACAAATCCAATATTCAATTAAATGACATGCCATTATAACATCAGGCTACGGATAATTATGAATGTACAATGATTGAGAGTATAGGAGGGAGGTTGATAGAGAGAAGAGGAGGGAGGTTGATACAGAGTAGAGGAGGGAGGTTGATAGAGAGTAGAGGAGGGAGGTTGATAGAGAGTAGAGGAGGGAGATTGATAGAGAGTAGAGGAGGGAGATTGATAGAGAGTAGAGGAGGGAGGTTGATAGAGAGAGTAGAGGAGGGAGATTGATAGAGAGTAGAGGAGGGAGATTGATAGAGAGTAGAGGAGGGAGGTTGATAGAGAGTAGAGGAGGGAGATTGATAGAGAGTAGAGGAGGGAGGTTGATACAGAGTAGAGGAGGGAATTTGATACAGAGTAGAGGAGGGAGATTGATAGAGAGTATAGGAGGGAGGTTGATAGAGAGTAGAGGAGGGAGGTTGATAGAGAGTAGAGGAGGGAGGTTGATAGAGAGTAGAGGAGGGAGGTTGATAGAGAGTAGAGGAGGGAGGTTGATAGAGAGTAGAGGAGGGAGGTTGATAGAGAGTAGAGGAGGGAGATTGATAGAGAGTAGAGGAGGGAGATTGATAGAGAGTAGAGGAGGGAGGTTGATACAGAGTAGAGGAGGGAGGTTGATAGAGAGTAGAGGAGGGAGGTTGATACAGAGTAGAGGAGGGAGGATGATACAGAGTAGAGGAGGGAGATTGATACAGAGTAGAGGAGGGAGATTGATACAGAGTAGAGGAGGGAGGATGATACAGAGTAGAGGAGGGAGGTTGATAGAGAGTAGAGGAGGGAGGTTGATAGAGAGTAGAGGAGGGAGATTGATAGAGAGTAGAGGAGGGAGGTTGATAGAGAGTAGAGGAGGGAGGTTGATAGAGAGTAGAGGAGGGAGGTTGATAGAGAGTAGAGGAGGGAGGTTGATAGAGAGTAGAGGAGGGAGGTTGATAGAGAGTAGAGGAGGGAGGTTGATAGATAGTAGAGGAGGGAGGTTGATACAGAGTAGAGGAGGGAGGTTGATACAGAGTAGAGGAGGGAGGTTGATACAGAGTAGAGGAGGGAGGATGATACAGAGTAGAGGAGGGAGATTGATAGAGAGTAGAGGAGGGAGGTTGATAGAGAGTAGAGGAGGGAGGTTGATACAGAGTAGAGGAGGGAGGATGATACAGAGTAGAGGAGGGAGGATGATACAGAGTAGAGGAGGGAGGTTGATAGAGAGTAGAGGAGGGAGGTTGATAGAGAGTAGAGGAGGGAGATTGATAGAGAGTAGAGGAGGGAGGTTGATAGAGAGTAGAGGAGGGAGATTGATAGAGAGTAGAGGAGGGAGGTTGATAGAGAGTAGAGGAGGGAGATTGATAGAGAGTAGAGGAGGGAGATTGATAGAGAGTAGAGGAGGGAGGTTGATAGAGAGTAGAGGAGGGAGGTTGATAGAGAGTAGAGGAGGGAGATTGATAGAGAGTAGAGGAGGGAGGTTGATAGAGAGTATAGGAGGGAGGTTGATAGAGAGTAGAGGAGGGAGGTTGATACAGAGTAGAGGAGGGAGGTTGATAGAGAGTAGAGGAGGGAGGTTGATACAGAGTAGAGGAGGGAGGTTGATAGAGAGTAGAGGAGGGAGGTTGATACAGAGTAGAGGAGGGAGGTTGATAGAGAGTAGAGGAGGGAGGTTGATAGAGAGTAGAGGAGGGAGGTTGATAGAGAGTAGAGGAGGGAGGTTGATAGAGAGTAGAGGAGGGAGGTTGATACAGAGTAGAGGAGGGAGGTTGATACAGAGTAGAGGAGGGAGGTTGATACAGAGTAGAGGAGGGAGGTTGATACAGAGTAGAGGAGGGAGGTTGATGTTTTGTTGTAGTAGAATCAATATTACATAAATGTTGATGTGTATTTAATTAAAGTTGTATGGTCTATAACCTTCGCTCTTTTTGTCATAGTGAAAACTGTTTAAGTGTTATTCATATTTTTCTCCGTCTGTCTGAGGTTTAAACTTTCTAATTTTATCACTTTTTATAAAGTTGCAGCACTAGAAGTATCTTTAATTATAAAAGTAAAAAATCTGTTTAACGTGTACACGTGAAAATTAGGCTCGAAAGATGCCGAATCATTCCGAACTCTTCCGAACATCGTCGCGACAATCTCGAAGTAAAACGAGAGTTGTGAAACCAAGAGAAAATATCAACAATTTTTCATAAACAAAATATGTGGTCGACCTCATCAGACTCTATCTACAAAGAAAATAATGCTCGCACATTACAATATTTGATACACATAACATTTTACGGTAATGTGTAAATTGGATGTTTCAAATACTCAATCTGTGGTCATATACTAGCATGATTTGCACATATAGGCCAGAAGGAAAACGTAAACAAACACATGTGTTCTTACGCTAGTTACCTCGCTCACAACGTGCAGGTCGTGTCGAACGTCAGTCACGTGATACGATTAGGAATCCGACAAAACCCGAAGTCACTGAACATGGCGGTGATTGAAGGCGCTTTATTCAAAACCAGGAATATATGATTCCTAGATTTCGGCTCTCTTATAGGCCGACATATGCTTTTGGGGAGCTAAATCATCAAGTTACATGTCAATGTTTAAATATCAAATGTTTAAGTTTCATATCGTTACAGTGAAATTAGCAGCAATACAACTTTAACACTATGTGTGTTATAAACGCTCTCCATTCTGAAACGCATGGTACACCGGTTCGCGTATGCTGTCGAATGTATCATTATTGTGATTTTCTCTCCTTGTGTTTAATATAGAGATGAAATAAAATAATGGTTTTCTCATGCCACGCTGTAGTTTAGGATTTCCTTGATATCGATAAAATACCTTGATTAAATTTTTAGACTTTTGCTGGTAACTTCAAAAACTCTTTCTACGAAGGATGGCGTTTTCCACTGTCTTAAAAATCAGATGTGTTGATTGTTGTCGGTTGCTTCCCCAACCGTTGCATCAACTCGACTTTAGTGGTCGTATTTTAGCGATTAGTGACAATACTGATTCAGAATCAGATTGCCTTATAGTGATTCCCTTCGATACAATCAATATTTGCTCCCTTCGTTATTGCTACTGCCATTCAAAAATGATATTCTGAGATTGATCGAATTATCAGGTTGCGGAAAGCTGGATGATCAAAAATAAAGATAATTAGAAGATATTGCCATTATTACGTATTCTGATTGTAATTTTGAAAGTATTATTAACGTTCTGAAGATATTTTTGCTCCTCTCGAAGGTATTTTTTGTTTATGATGTTATTATGAATAATGAAAAACACACACATATTTATAAAGATGTTTAATTTTCAAGCCATAACTTTGTATTGCTTCAACAGACATTACGCATATGAGATTTGTCACGTGTACCTTAGATTCGTTGATGCTCATTTGGACAATTATTTACTTCTAAAAATAAAAACATCCATGGATATATAATAATACCTTGCTTTCTATTCTTGTTGACAAGTAGAACTTCAATAGCTAGTAGTGTAGTTTATAATCATTCAATAACACGGAATACTTCATTTACGCGGAATATAAGAAAACAAACTTGTGCTCGGATATTGGAAATCGCTATGTTTGCATTCAAGTTAGACATTACATAATTACTAACATGCGGCAAATGATTGAATACTGGGATTCCAGTTTGCATTGTTAGGGCTTCTAATACACTTAATCACCGATATTCTTTTAGATTTCCTCATTAGATAATTTGTTATCTGTTCGGAAAATACCCATTACAAGGCTTTCACTGTGTGTTAGGCTTAGCTTCCATATTTGGCATTGCGCATGCAAAACTGATCAGGCCTAATCGAAATGATTGCAGAAATATTAAATTTTTTCAATTTTCTTTCAACAGTTTGAGTTCGATATAATAAGAATCAAATTGTTTAAAAGAGCTTTCGGCTTTTCATTTTCTATCAACACATTTACTTTTATTTATAGGAAACCACTTATTGTTTAAAGGGACTTTCGGTTCACGAAGAAGCACAATTGCTACTAACAGGTTATTAAGAGGAAGTTTGAGTAGAATAAGAAACATTACTTATGTACTTTTGCTGTTTGATTCTTTATATTTCCTGGTGTTCAAGATAATTTCTTGTACAAAACTGTTTAACACTCGGTATTATGAGGGGAACGACTGATTTATCTCTCTCATATCACAAAAGCTAGCATTACACATGACGTATAGAATACTTTGAAACTGTCCTAGAAATACCTTGCCTTTTAATGGGACGTTAAGCCTACTCGATCAATGACCTCAATGCTCACAAGTCCTAAAGCAATGCGGAATGAAGGAATAAGCGTTAGTCAGGTGTGGGTGTTTTTTGGATAAAAATGTCAAGCGTGACACTATCAGTGTATGGTTTGAGCTACAAAACTATCTAAACAATTCTATGCATTTCTCTCAAGCACATTTTGCTGAGTTCTCTAACGACTTCAAAATTCAGGATGAAAGTTTAATTCCCAGAGTGGATATCGTAGCTATACATTATGAGTATCTCTATTTCATTAGATTTGAATAATGACATTTCCAACAACGCTATCTAAATATGACGCAATGTGCGAATGTTTAATTTGATGGATTGTGAAATGTAGCGTATCTCCGTCGAACAAGAGCTTTGGTAGTAACAGTGCAACTAAGAGAAGGACACATGTAAACAATTTTGTTAAAACTAGATTATCAAAACTTTTACTTTGGGAATATTGTAAATATGTTTTCCTACTCAGGGTTGCAGTTAGCATGCACATCAATCCAATGGTCTGTGCTAACGAAATCTCCGAGGGATCCTATCTCATTACTTGGATTCATGATACACGAACTATATTAAATGACTTTTCCTTACCGATGTGTTATGTTGCTACTATTGATTTTAAACAAATGAAAATAAATGAACCGAAGTCCTACCTGACAACGGAATAATGAATCTCATTACCCAAATATTTGACGTCAAGAATATTTTTTGCTAGGGTTAAGGCCCTTTATCATTTACAGTCTCAATATTCTTTTAAGTACAATCCGTGGTTGATATGCTGTAATAGTGGATGTACATGATCATTAACTAACAGTGAGTTTCCTTTAAAAGTGGGTACATTGCCAGTATATGAAATATGTTATTGTCTCTTTGTGATAGCGTTAACTATTGTCCACTTTGCTGTAGTGCCATCGCACTGAAACACATATATAGACCACACTCTGATTGGACTAGGCTGGCACTAGCAAATCAGTCGTTCCAACAATTCAGAAACAGAAATACAGAACGTTTACAAGAAGAAATAATCACTTTGATTCGTCTAGGATACACGGAAATAGCATTCCCATAACGATCGTAAAAGACCAAAGACTAAGGTTTGTCAGGAGATGGTTTTGAAAAAAAAAAAAGAAAAAAACATGTGAGAAAATCTGCCTTGGGAAAAGACAACTTTGTAATCACGACTTAACTTTACGTTTATTAAGCAATAAAGACAGTATGTACACCCCGCTCACCCAACCTGGCGGTATTTATTATGGTTTCAGCTGATGTTACGGACAGGTTGGAGGAGAGGTTTCGATTATAACGGATAACAACGAGACTTATGGTTACGTTCTTTGGATTTGTCTGCCTATACTGCATATTAAGAATACATGGACGACTTTTTAAAGCTCTAAAAACTAAACATTGGTCGGATGCTTTAGCTTTTGGTTTGATGTTTCGTCTTTTTATTTAAACGTATGCTTATTTCAAATCAAAATTAAAACAAAAAGTTTAAATGAAAAAGACCACTCACACAGTGGAATATACACCGATCTAAAGTAAAATGTTTGTTTACGCTGAATCTGAGACCATGGCCTGGAATAACATTAATTTAAGGTCAGATGTGAACCACGACCCAACTGGTTATAACGGGTAACTTAAGATACCGATAGTTCCCAATGCATGTCTTTTTTATTACTTCATTGTATATCTACAAGTGCGCAAATCATATATTCACATATCCGTTATGAAATTTGAGACACACGGTTGATTATCAAGGGGACAGATATGGAATCAGAAGCAGTAAATGGAACCAATGCCAATACGGTTGCCGCTTCGAACGATCCAACGATGGCGATAGCAGAGGGATATTCTGAGAGAGCTCTATCGAAGACCTATAGATGTTGTACATTTGGTCCAGACTTCTTCTTCTAATACCACGAGCAGTATGGCTGACAATCCTCGCTAAAATGATCGCTTGGTTCGTGTTTTGTACGTGCTATATTTACGTATGCTAAGTCAGATAGGAAGAGAGCAATTATGTAGATACCATATATGAATGATGATTTGGAGCATCGAAGATCGATAGTAATGTATGCCCTCGACACCCCTTATCATTTAAAGGATATAATCACTTCATCTTAATAGCCTATTAGTAGATGGGATCAGCTATCAGCAACCACGACCTACAGCTACTAAACATCGTATATTAGATAAAATATTCATATCATGACTACTCTATATTAATTTGATCTTCACTACGAGCCATTACCTCGCCAATTTCGCGGAAAATGAATATCGTAAGTGCCAGAGGAGAATCATAGATATTCCTCATCCTTTCAGCGTAAGCCCATCTCTTAACAGCCTCTTTTCTTTTTAAATTACCATTGGATTTTGGAGCATGAAATTAGCCGGGGAGATATTAATTACATTTTGTATGCCGTCAATTATTTAAATTTTATCCCGTGTGAATTAAGCATGCATTTAACAACTATCATGTAAATCTAATTTTCTGAGAGATGTTTCAACGTTTTTCGTGCATCAATAAGATACATTATGTAACCCATTCTCTTTTCTTACATGTACATTTCTGTGCTGTGACAAGCGACTAGGTTTACAAGTAATTTTCTTTAATGTTAGATAACATCATAGAATATGCCTTTTACGACATACTAAATTGTACTATGATGAATGAGTGTAATTGTTTTTTTTTTCCTTTCAAAGGTCTTTTTAAAGTACATATCGATAGAGCGGATTGCCTTGCCGTTAATGGGGCAATAAACAGTGAGGGGAACTATGATATTTTTTGTACTATCATAAAGGGATAATCTTGAAAAACGTACATCATCAACCTTTGTGTAAAGGTCATCTGCTTTCAAATTACCAACTTAAAGACACCTTGACCTTGTATATAAATAACTTTAAAGTCTGCATTTGCTCTTTAAAGACAGGCATGGCTAGATAACTTAAGTTCATGCATGAATACAAAACCGTAAATCGTTCACAAGACGTAAAAATGAAATGTAGAAATACTTGCTCTTTACTGTACAGGGAGCAAACTTTATTCCAATTATGTCCTGCAATTAAGAACTAATTATGCAAATAAAGAATATTTAAATCAAACTATATTAAAGGTTAAGTTTAGTTGGAAGGTCAAATTAAGTAGTTTATATATCATTTAAATGACAAAATGAATGAAAAACATGCATTTTTCTTTTGAACAGACACAACATGTATCTCGGTGATTAAAAAGGAACACTATTCAAAATGAGACATTTTCCAAATACCACGTCTACATCTTGTTAAACCTGTACTAGCGAACTACAGTATTTATTTTTATTCGAAAACGTGTACGTGAAATAGAATTTTATTGCCTTTGAACTATTCGTTTCCATAGTAATTCCGGGAAATCACCATGGAAACGGCGCAGGTGGGTTGTACAGAACCATGTCTCAAGCCGCGGAAACCTTATCAGATGGATATTGATAAGTGGTCGCGCGCTCCATTACTGAGTTCCAAAGACGTTCCAATGCAGTGAAGGATTTGGTATTTTGTATGTCTTTTTATAGCTCAAATTGTTCGCAGATGATAAGATAGGGGCTGAACAACAGAAGGAAGAAATCTTAATTCATTATAGAATAATGATCAGGGATAAAGCAATGCTTGACACGGGTATGACCTTTGATGCTATTAGTTGTAGGAGCCAGAACATCAATCAATGAGTCGTGGAGACGCTTGATAGACCATCAGTATGGTTGTTTTGTAGAACTATGCCGGGACATAATGTCTATAAATCATCTATTCTTCTCGTTTTATAGCATTCGTTTAACTGAAAGGCCTTAATGCTGTTTAAAACCACATTGCACCACCAATACAATACGAACTTAGTTATTCAAGTTTCTACTCGTTACTCCAGGAATATTACATCTTTGGTTTATATACGTATAGGATTTGAAACAACATAAACAAGAAAATAAACATGAAATATATTGTCTAAAATGCACTTGGTGTAGTAGATTTGGTATTTCAAACAATTAAGCATTATCACATTAAGTTTCCACAGCGGTGTTTGATTAAATGTTCTGTTTAATTTCTGCATTAGAGTTTGTTTAATTAACATTTTAAACAATGGGTCTAGTTGTTTCAAACTCAAAAGCCCACATATAACATAATTGGTTTAAGAGATACATGTACTTTTGTTCTTACTCTTGATTGTGACAAATAAACAAAATGATATATAAACACACGAGTCATACAAAGCTACATGTGTGTAGAAGTAGGCATGGATATCAATGGATATATCGAGCGTGGTTCTAAGATCACCAAACTCCATAAACTGAGGTACACCATAGGAATACAAACTATGGCAGACATACCTGATGGGAACAATGACTTTGATTTGAAGTTGCGACATACTTGTTAGTAAAAATGCCTTTGATTCTAGAAGTTTTGACATACCTGACGGGAACAATGGCTTTAATGAGAAGTAATAACATACCTGATTGGAACAATGGCTTTGATGGACTGTTTTGACATACCTGATGGGAACAATGGCTTTGATGGACTGTTTTGACATACCTGATGGGAACAATGGCTTTGATGGACTGTTTGACATACCGGATTCGAACATTGATTTTTATTTAAAGTTATGACATACAATGTACCTGATGGGAGCAAGGACTTTGATGAGAAGTATTAACATACGTGATTGGAACAATGGCTTTGCTGGACTGTTTTGACACCCCTGATTCGAACAATAATTTTGATTTAAAGTTTTGACATACCTGATGGAGGCAATGACTTTGATTTGAAGTTTTGACATATCTGATGGGATCAATGATTTTGATTTGAAGTTGTGACACATTCGATGGAAGCAATGATTTTGATTTCGAATTTTGACACGCCTGATGGAAACAATGACTTTTATGAGATGTTTTGACTCACCTAGGACCGTGGTTCATCCTCACAGAATGATTAAGTCAAAAGGTCGACTTCACGTGACCTGTATTGCCCAAATGTCTGACAGTCTACTCTAAGAGATGAGATAATTCTTTCCCTAAATATTGTTTCAGTGTTCAACGACATGGAAAACAATTGTGGGCTATGTCGCAGACATGACCCTTGACCAATAAACGTTGTCCTTCAGACAGAGTTCCTGTCTGTTTTCTTGCTAATTCTACAACCCGTTCCCCTCAACGCAATACCTCTCAACGTATTCCTCGATGAGATAAATGATGCTCTCTTGGCTGTGTACTGATCTTCAATGACCAGATTCAGTCTTAAACACTTGCCAAAATTGACCAGACGTTTGTATGTATAATTACCTAGCGGTGTGGGTCCCACAGGGACCCTTTAGGGTTAAGTAAGCACATACCAAATTGATCAATCCTAACAAATCCAGACGTTTGAAACACCAGCTGAATACCACCCGGACACCGTAAGCTTAGCATTTCCATCGGTAATGAATACTGACATCGAATAAATATACACGCTCAATCATAAATATCACTAAAATACAAAATTTAAATAAAAAGATAAATAAAAAATAATCAATGAAATAAAAATAATGAAATGCAAACATTTCAATCAAAACGAAGTAAAAGTGGTGGTTTTTTTTCTCTAAATATATCAAGTCTTCTGAACGATGTAACA
Organism: Argopecten irradians; assembly: GCF_041381155.1. Classification (NCBI taxonomy): domain Eukaryota; kingdom Metazoa; phylum Mollusca; class Bivalvia; order Pectinida; family Pectinidae; genus Argopecten; species Argopecten irradians. The sequence continues at coordinate 55,858 of NW_027187551.1, read as the reverse complement.
AAATAATTTAAAAACAAATCCGAATCAATTAGAAGTAAGAACAATTGTAAAGAGATCTAAGATAGGCACAGCGAAGACCGATACTAGAGCCAGTCCTTAAGGAAATGCTTAACGCATACCATAAAATACCATCACTGAATTTAAACTGTAAATATATACATATATTCATATGATCTGCTCTATTGTAGTCACAAGTTAATACATTTTTAACACTTTAAAAGAGTTCTTGTCAAATCGATAAATTGAGTGCAAGTCTAAACCAAGAATGATGACCACCCTAAAGTCGACGTCTCGAAATGTGCACCATGTTTGTGATGAATGGGGGCCTAGGTACATGTTGATTAGAAGCATTACAGCTCTAGAGCAAGAAAGCTACAAACAAAATGAATACAAATTATTTTGGACGTTTCCACACCGTATGCCTTACGGAGTTCAATGCTTTAAGTATCGGAGCCAGTAAACTATAATGGAATCTATATTGGTTTGTGTGCCAGACTTATAAAGGCACATCTGGTGTCCTACCATTCATCAGTCAGTAACCGGAAGTGATGTACCGTTTTGTAAACTGAAGATGGACTATATGATAAATGCTACGGGAACCAAACGTCTAGAAAAAGCAAACTATTATCATGACATAAGATTTATGTTTCTTCTGTATCTACGTATGTATACTGTTAACCGACTTTCTTTCTCGTGCGATTTGTTCTTGCGAATTTCGCGATCAAGGTAGATTCGCAAAAGTTTATCTCCGCGAAATGATAATTCATACAAGTCATCTATCATATTATTCAAAGATATATCCAGTAGATTTTAAATCTTTACTTCAAATAATATTTTTCAAACGGGAGTCGCGAAATTAAGCAGCCACAAAAGAAAGTTCATTTACAGCATATATCATCATATGAGCAAATTCAATTATATTATTGTTTTTTGTACTATTACTACAAGGAATTGTGCTTCGGGCAACGCACTAAAATTGTAATCGTACAGAAATGACGTAACTACATCAAACAACTTTTAATCACTAGAGTACATTGGTTTTATGTATGTCATATTAATTGGCGGAGATATATGACGTGGCAGGTTTGACTGGTTTGACAAACACAAAGGTGGATGCTTAAAGTAACATGACGAAAACCTAATCCACTCGACCACCACGGCCCATAGGTTTTGTTATGTTTACGTTGTATTCGGCTTAAGTTTATGTGATATTTTATGATTTGTAATTTCATTGATGCATCCTTGGAACTTCACTTGCGTTACATTGTGTTTTCTTTCACCAACAAAAAAGTAATAATCCTTGAAAATATAAGTAATATACATAATATTTTGTACATGAGGTCTTTTTACATCTGCTGACTAATTACAATAAACATAAAAAAACGTAAAAACATATTCTTAAACTAGGTAGCAAATATATTTTTTGGTGGAAATGACGAAGATGGATTTGTACGATGTTATCAGTAATCCGAATGTAGTGGAACATGCAATTCTCTATTCCATAAAATAATGTGCATTACAACTTAGTAAATCTTTTGAAACCCCACACATTGAAACGTTGGTATACCAATAGTGATATAATGTATGTCAAAAGAGCAAACCATGTTTATCTTAATAAAGTTAAACATTCATCACTTCAAATTTACTGCAGTTCACTAGCACAACAAAATGGCTTAACACGTTTTAACGCTCTTCATTTGTCTGTAGGACAAAGACGATGTACTTTGAATCTAAGCAAGGAAAAAAACAAAAGATACGCGGTTTTCTAAATTGAAGCGAGGGCTATTGGGAGAATTAGAATATATGAATTCCGAAAAATCTTTATACTTTGTACAATAAAGAAAATGTGCCTAGATAATTCGATTTTGGCGTAACCACCCAGCCCAGTAGAATGCATTATTTCATTAGCCCGTGTTTGTGTGTTGACAATCGACAGGAAACTAAACAGCCATAGGGAAATCCTATGTCTTGGCTTCAAATCTTGTATTCACTCAGAAGCTAGAGAAGTCTTGGTTTTTGTTTTCGCCAACCAAACCGATTTATATAACAACAAAATAGAATTACTTGACTACACGAAACCTCGGAACCAATTCTACTTCAAATTGATTAAAACTATAAATGAATTATATATGCGTCTTTCCCATTAAACTCAGTTAACATTAAAACATCTATAAGAAAATTTTCTTGGTTTAATATCACTTTACAAATTTGAAATAAATTTCAAATAACATTAGTACGACAACTTTCTTAGAATCTATGAGAAAAGGATAAAATAAAAACGAAGGCATATTCGATTACTTGCTTTGCTTCCTGTTTACCGTCCTATTAACAGCCATGGTCATGAAGGACGTATCGGTTTAGGATATGGGAATATCCAAAGTACCTGGATTAAAACCACCGACCAACTGTCAGTATCTAGCAGCATTGTCCAACATGATATTCGAACAAGATTACTTCGAATAACGACTTAAGATTTAAATTTCAAAATTCTTTGTGATACTTTTTCGGGTACACAAATCCTATATGCTAATTCAACAATTGCATTTAAGATTATTTTATTGTCTGATGTAATGAAAACAGGAATTTGCCAATAGGCCAAATCCATGACCGCCTATAAAAACCACTCTTCTTCAAAATTTCACATAACACCTTTGATACATACAAAAATATATATACATATACGAATAAAATACGAAAAAAAAGAAAAGTAAATATATCCACATAAATGGCAATCGTCACCTGCAATATCTTCGATATTGTTATCAAGCATCAATAGCAAAAATTTACGACTAATTAAAAATAAAGATGTCCCCCTTTAACTTCGATTGTGATATTACGCAACAGCTAAGATCACATATTGCCAATGTTCGTAAATGCATTTGACTATGCTCTCATGGTTAGTTACATTATAGTTACATCTACAGCTGATATTCTTATTTTAATTTAAGTTCTCACAATACCAGCATAACATGCACTGAATTTATCACTGTTCTGGCTTCCAATTAAGCTGTATACCATTGCGAAGTTAGTCATGCCGACAAAAGGTGACATCCATTATTAGAAACGATGCTACAAAAGCGTTCGTTCCAGAGTTAACTCAACTGTCACAGTAGTTTATATTTCTTTGCTAGATATATGTACCTATGCCATAAGATGTACATGTATATATTTGTAACTGTAGGTGCTCTCACATTATCACTAGGAATGGTTCAGATGAATGACTAAACGAAGAGGGAAGCTATGTTTTTTAAACAAATGATTACTTTATAGAGCTTCATTTTTCTCATATAAGGTTAAAATTACAGAAAAAAATAATGTTTTTATTTATGTCGCTTAATAGAGATAATGATAATACCAATCATATAAAATTTCCGTTAAATATGACAGTTCGTATATGTTGATAACTTCATTGACTCAATTTTATTAGAGACTCTGTTATGGATGGACATGTTATAGGATCTTTATCCGTACGAGTTAAAACATTTATTTTGTATTATTCATCATGACCAGATTAATCCATAGACATACTTCCCTATCCTTGAAAGACAAATATTTTCTTCAAATAAATCAACAGGTTATAAATAAACAAGACTGATAGTAAGAACATATATGTTTACTGAGAAAGTCCGATATGTTATGTTATATTTGTCTTTTAAAACATGCATGCAACGCACTAATCAACTTAAGTAGCCATTCCCTAACCACAGAGAAAGCATAAACTATATAAAAGAAAGCAGATTCGGTGTATCAAGGAAGAACTGAGCTATTTAAACCGCTATATGTAACTTAGACCGAACATATCCCGGTCTTTGCACTGGTTATGGTCAACTATCTCGTCTGCCTTGGTAAATTGTTTATCGTGGAATATTAACCCAATTTGTTGTACGGTTATCAATTTATTACTGAATATCTATTGGTTAGGAATGGTAGGGGATTACAGGAGAAAATAATAGAACAAACTAGAATGTCATCCCATAGACGATCGCCGAGGGCCAACTCTAGCCTTGTACGCTTCACGCCATCCCTGTCGTCTCGATCACTGTTTCAGCTCAATGTACAACGCTTGTTACCCGTCAATACATGTGTAGTGACATCCATTCAGGGGGATTCATGTGGAAAACAACTGCAAGTGTTCTGGAATTACCAAGGGACGTGTTTCTCGCAGCTCTCCAACTGCTCGAGTGAGCAACGTAATCTCTGAAGGCTAAGGATTAGATGTCCTTGATTGAGTCTAAACAACGCCACGAAGCAGGATTGCGATTCCGGAAATATAATTTACGACTCCCGAAGATAGCTTTCTTAACGGAAAGATGCTTGGCATTGCATCGTTTAACTTTGTTGTATGCAATTTTCAGTGACAATGGATGCGAGATATAATACAAAGATATGTGTATCGGCGGCAGATGAGGATACTTAAACCCAATACTTTGTTGACGTATCATTCTGCTTGATGATTTCGCCATATTCGTGATGCATTGATATTTAGGGATTTAGGAGTTGCTTTGATATCGTTAAATATGTTTGTATTGTATTGTTCGGAGTACCTTTTATTACCAGAAACATTATATATAAATATTTCCGGAAATAATACGATTAAAAGAAATCAATATATGTTTTAACTAACAACGAACAAAATATGTTTTCGTTGATGGATATAGCCATCTTCGATGCTTTGTCAGACTAATCGGTAAAATGAATATCATATGTTGTTGTTATATTTGCAAAATACAAGTATGAAGGGGAAAAAATTAATACTTACTCGATGTTGCAAGTTTGAAGCTGTCTTCGACATCTGTTTCTTCGATGAGGGCAGATAAATTAAACTTTCCTTTTGTTCTTTCATTACTATGGGCAACGGCATACGTAAAGCCCGTATTTATTTGAATATCCTCAGTATCGAAGATAGCACCTAAAAGAATAAAAATAGACATTATGGCAGACCTAAGATCAAATTGGCAATACCAGGTCTTAGACAGAAAAACATTAAACATTTAAAGTCCTTGAACAGATACCAGAAGAGCCGGAGATCACAGGGGAATATAACCCTAATTACACAAGGGACTTCTTTTCATCTCATATAGTATTTGTTTGAAATGAAAATACAGGGTGAACATTTTCTTTATGCATTCCTCATTATCAATGGTATTTGAGCTTTTTTTATTATCGCTGTGATTCCCTGATGACTACAAAATGCAATTTTTCTAAGTTGATCTTGTTTAAACGACCTAAACACCATTACTTTGTTTAAGAGAGAGGCGGCACAATGCAAACAGTGATCGGCGCTCTGATGGCGTGAAGAGCGAGAGTCACGCAAACATTCAACACCATGAGTTGTAAACAATAGAGAATACATTTAAAAATTCAAACGGCAACTGATCACAATAAAACGGGTAATACAACAAAACTTCACACAAGGCAAATACCAGCTAATAAAATATATTTTCACATTTCTACCGAAAATGAAAGTAAAGTTTAATAGTTTATTATGATTTTTATATATATCTTAATGAATAAAGACCTTCCGCGGAGTAATAATATATACACTTACAAATTATTCGTGCAATGGTGCAGTATGAACATAGGAATTTAGTTTGTATAAATCTTACAAAAAAAAAACCAAACAAACAAAAAAACAACTTTTTAAGTATGATTTTTTTTAAATGCTGCATATCTTTTAGATAGAAATTAAAAATAATTAATAAAAAAGATGTTAAACATAAATCGTAAAAGTTTAAAGCTGGGACATATATGAAGTAAGCTTACCAATAGGAATCCTCCATTTGAAAGACTCACAGACACATAAAACGTGTAAAACACAATAGCCGACAACTGAAGCAGAAAGTTGTTCATCCTCATGCTGCTAGCAGAAGACAGAAGTTATCAGAATCACAACGTCACAATATGAAAGCATTAAACCGGTATAAAACATCTGTGCTTACACCACGATTTCTTACGCTATTATGAGGTCGAGTTAGCTTGGAGTTGAACGTCATTCCATTTTAGGTAGTTATTGATTATATCCATGTACTCTAGGCTCGTAATAACGCAGCATAAAAACAAAAGTAGCTATCCTAAGATCAGATCCAGTTAAACGAACAACAAAGTGTTTTGTTATTAAAATGAATCATTTAGTCGCCTTGAAGTCCTTCACGGTACGTTTTTTAATTTGACGGTATTGAAGCCCTGTTGCGGCTACTGCAGTGTATAGCACCGTGCAAAACTGTGATACTACATTTGAGTGAAGTTCGTCCGTAATGCCAACAGGCAGCGTGGCAGCGACAGCATAGGCAGTCTACTTCAATAACAGATTACTACAGTCACAGATAGAAGCAATGTGACGTCGCAATAACTAATAAGTTGGCACTACGGCTGTGATTTTACTTCCATATCGAGGCCAAATTATGAAATGGAATTATTTTGTCAAAAGTTTTGCAAGAAATCTTCAATTTCTTTTATATTTCCTGAAACGCCACTCAGTCACAAATGAAATATCTCCGTATAATAGACAAATCAGTCACGCCTGCATGTGGATGTATTGCGAAGTATTCAACACCAAGTTGAGGCTAAATTAGAAGGTTGGCATGGCGGTTGATGTCTAAAGCGACCCACATTTCCTCATTCTATGTTATCACATAGCACGATTGTTGGCCTTATATAAACAATATAATGAACTTGTCAAGACTGTTTTCCACTGTTTTCAATCATTCGCCTCTTGCTGCCTGCTGATATCACTGCTCCGAACGTCGGATACTGGCCATTACCCGTGTCAACATGTTCGGGTCGCCTGCCTGCTTATCAGCGATGTCGCGCGAGCGTTCTCCGTCTCCGGATTACAGGTGATTGATGCTTGCGAAACACTTTCTCGTAGGAGTAGTGTTACAGCTGCATGCTCAGCGGATACGGGGACGAAATATAAAAATACAAAACCCTTAAAAATTTAAAAAACAAAACATGAATTACAACTCATTTTTATACGTACTGAAATGTTTATGTCATATCGAGAACAGTCTGTTTTGCTCTTAGGTTTTAGAATCATTAGTTATGAATAGCAATTATATGTATTAGGGGTTTCTCCACAGGCAGTTTGGAGGGTTTACATTTGTTTATTGTTTTTGCGTGTTTACAATACAAATTTTGTGCGTCATAGACTTTGTCGCAAACGTGCGTTTTATAAATTAGAATTCGTTTGTGTGTAAATATTGCGAAATGGTACTTTTCTGATTTCACGAGACTGAATAAAATGAATGATGCAAAATTATGTATAAGGTATGGATAATGACTTTTAAATTGACCTTAAATGTTGATTGCATTACATTGCTCTGTACCACAACTTTCAGACTATAACCTAGGTCCGACTGGTTTTAGTTATTTATTTTTCGTCGATGGGTACATTTTGCTCTTTTTCTAATTCTTAAAAATTATTATATTTTAAAATCTGTTTAAGGGTGTTGTTTTGCAAAAGACGTTTATGAAACAATTTGTGCTCATCATGCCTAGTGTACACAATTGCTTTGTAACAACAATTAACCTTTTTGAAGATGGTTTGGCTTTATGTTGCGGTATTAACCTATTGAATTCAAATGTCGACCGAAGCTGCGAGTCAATATTTGAGGTTTTTTTTTCTATTCGAGTACTTCATGTGGATCAACCTATCATCTGTAGCTTAGATTTTTATATTTTCTTTTCTTTTTGTAAATTTCATGGTGTGTTTTTATTATTATTTTTTGCTCACCAAGAGGGAGATGTATTTGTATTACCATGCTTATTTATCTGGGTTACTGAACGTATCAATTTCAGTAAAATCTGTATCAATACATAAATGCAATATTGGTGTGGATTACCCATATTTAAAACAAGAGGTCTAAATCGCTTATTACAAACAGCTATAACTTTTGAAGATCAGAATACAGGCGATGAAAAAATACAGAAAGGACAAGAAATAAAGGAAAGAAGTTGGGATGACTTGATATCTACTCCAAAGCATTCTTTCTTACAAACAAATCATTTACATAAAATGCTGCCTGTGGTTGACATACAAGCGAGAACACCTACATCAGAAAGCAATGTCGTACTCATGGGAAGCCTATCAGTGTCACCAACCGACTTGACCCATTTTACAGCAAGAATACAAATGAACCTAAAAGACGTCCATTTACAGATTGCACCAGTTATGTTAAATTATAGCGTGTCGATTTATGCGAGACTTTCCGTGCTGCCGGGAATTTACGCTGTCAACATATAATGGACACACAAGGCTTCGAGTTGTTGGATGACGTATAAGTAGTTCGCCATACTTTTTTACGTAATGTATCGATGTTGTTAACCACTCTTGTTAGGAAAACCGAGAAGTTTTCATATTCAATCTCATAACGCACTCCTGTAGTCATCAATTAAACGTAGTGCATATTACACTTAAGATGCGTCTAAGATGAAAATCCTAAGTTAGGCATATGTCAAAATTAAGATAAATCGCGTGCATTATAAAGTTTGATAGAGTGATTACGGCATATTTTACCAAAATATTTGAAGAACTTGTTTTTTAAACATTTTTTTTTTGCATGTGATTTTTCATTTTTACATTTTGGAGATATTATAGTTTTGTATGTCAAGTGTTAGCTTCACTATTGAATGATTTAACTATCATTACGTATTCAAATAACTTTATATAGAAATGGCAAAACTTAATGAAGCTTTGTTGTCTGGCCAGGCTAAATCAATTAACCGAATTCTGGCCCACATTAATGTTAGTGTGAGATAGTTGTTCATCTCTGTGTACCCAGGAACACAAGGCTATCACCCTTATGCTAGCAGTAATTACAACACCACAGAGCTCGATCGATGGATTAGAATAGATTTTGTTTTGTTTACACTCAGAAAAGTTTGTAGTAATAGTCGTCCAAACGTCTTAGAGTTATGGTCATTTGATAGCACACGGCATGAAGGAAATGAAGAAAGCAGCGTGAAGTAAGACACCGGTAACGAAAATTACAACATCAACAAAAATTTAACTCAAAATGTGTTAATATATGAACATTGTGAATAAATTCAGATATGTGCGGATGATTTATTAAAAAAATCATAAAATTAAAGTAAAGTTAACCATATTGGGTCATGTACATGTACAGTTTTTTGTTTGACTTTAAACAGCCATATTCATGCTAGGATATATCATGATAATATGGCGACATACGGAGAAATATCACCGACACATACCTACATAAGTTATTGTGTAACTACGGTCAAACACTTGCACTTACCCGAAGTGGAAGTCGAACTCGAAACCAAACGATAACAGGTTAGTGGTACTATTTATCATAGTTTATAACTATGTACTAATGCCTGTAAACAATATTGAATCAATATATGACTATTTGTTCAGGTTACTTACAGTTATTTGATAATCAAACAATTTTCTGGAACGAAAAGAGGATCTTACATGAGTGGCTATGTAATATGAAATTTATCAAACAAGTTCAATAATTTTATATGCCACGAGCCTTTAGGTGAGTGACATATCAGATTATTTACCGAGTTTAATAAATTTCATATCACATAGTCACGAGTAATTTAGTAATTTAGTTACTGTTTGACGTGGAATGTTTTATCATTGTTTGGAGTATTGGAGTATTTGGCGTTAAGAAATATCCACCGTTATTCAATAGGACAGTGAAGAAATATTTTATGTATTAGATTTCAAACCTCAACTCATTGTTTTTTATTCGTGTTTCAACACTAAACAACAGAAGTTTTATGTTACGTAGTGACTGTGTACTACAAACAGTTCTATTTGTTTTCTTAAATCAATCTTTACTTTAAATAATATTTTCCCATTTGCCATCAGTCAGATCATACGGCCACATGTCTAATGTTAAATCATCTCGACTAATTCAAATCAACTGTAATTTCCTTCTTAAATGATTCGACGCCTTCATTTGAGCAAAGCAATATGCTGATGAAGTTTGATAGCATGGACTCAAATCAGAGATGCCCAGAATAAACTTGTTTAGTGCATTTAAAACCAATGTGTTATATTAGAAAACCAATATATCATATTGCTGAAAATTGGATGGAAATTCGTCCAATCTCTAGTGCATTCTTATTTCATTTCATAGATCAAGAAAATGGATGGCCAGACTGCCTTGTTGCTAGACTGGCTAGCGGAAGACAGTTGGGGATGTCTGATTTTATTTATAGAATACCAAAAAATCATATCTTTTTTTGACTCCGGTCAAATGATAAGTAAACATTAAAGATTTTTGCTAAAATATCATTTGGCTAACATATTGACTATATCTACAATAAAAACTATTATTTTCAGGTTTAAACGTACGTATGCGATATCAGTCAAGTTTCTTGAAACCATCAGCGGGATCTTATACACACTTGTCAATAAATAGCTATAGACAACTAAACATTGCATATGTTCCATCATTTATTCTTAATTATTAGGCTGGCCACGCCATTTATTTTTGAATTCAAGTGTGGAATTAAATGATTGTTTCTCTGTTGTGTTCGCATTAAAAAACAGCCGAATTTCCAAGCAAGGTTGCATTTTTTATTTGCTACCATCGGAGAACAGACCTAACGTACAAATCTGTGAAAGGCCTGAAAACATTCTTACTATGCTAGAATCGATACCACCGTACAAGTTTCGTTAATCTACATCAATTGCTCATTGTTAGTTATTTTACTTCGCAGTATGTCAACAGAAGAGTATGTCTTATACGATACTGTTGTTGTCAATGAATTTGAGTTATTAAATATTATGTTTTGTCTACTTGTGCTAGTGGAACTATTGTCTTTTTTTTTTATAAATAAACTATATTGTTTGTAGACGTTTTTTATTTTTGCGAGCCTTGCCGAGCAAAACTGAAAACTTCAAGACGAGTTTCATAAAACCTCATATCCTTTCGACGGCCGGCAGGATTCGAACTTGACTCAATTTTGATAGTAGGTTATTACAAATGCCATCTATGAAAGCAGTTTGCATCTAGATTTCGGTTTGATGCCATTTTCACGATGATAACAAACAGCACACACTACAAACAAGTAAAAACAGTCACCGGAAGTCCCCTAAAGGTCACCACGCACGGGTCATGGAAGGCAGAAACCTGCGCGTGGGACTTTTTTTTTTTTTTTTTTTTTTTTTTTTGAAATCGGTGCTATTTTCCCCTTCCTTTCCCCTTTCTCTCTATTTTCTCTTACTTTGATATCTCTTCTATCGTTTAAGACCATCTGCATGTCTGTATCTTGATAATTAAGCTCACAACGACAGGTTTCCAGGCACACACTAAAATCCGGATTTCAGACCTCAATTTTTGACTTATTTGGGCATGTTCAAAGGTGATTTGTGACGTCACTAATGCAATGACCGAATCGATATTGACATGCTATATAGGGATGAACATCTTCTTTTAAAAAAACTAGTATTTAGTTTTCAACGGTCTCAGTGGGGCTCCAGAAGGGTGCATGAAATGGGGCAAATACATAATTACGCATAAATACGTTACGGCCGTCCAAAGGATATGAAATTAACACAAATTTAAGAAAACTTTTATCATATAACTACAAATATTAAAATAACATTGAATTTAACGTCAAAATGTATTTCGAAAATCCAGCAGAGACCGCCATTTTGTCCCGCCGTCCTCGTAATCCTGACGTCATTTTATTGTTTCTGTCTGACGTCACAATTAATTTCCAATGAAATCCGTTCCAGGTCATAGTACACTAGTGACGTATGCAAAATATTACACGGGCAAAATCACTAGATATCAGGTGGATCATGTGCTAAATGTGATGTTTCAATAATGCGAGGTAAGAAGAGGTCCATATAATGTCATACAAACTGAATCAAAGTCTAAGGTTTATGTATCGCTAATCCATTAAGAAAAACCGTAATTTCAAGAAATAACAGCATCGTAATGTGTTTTAAAAATTCTATAGGAAGCCGTCATTTAGCAGATGTAAAATTTGTAGCCGCAGCGAAGTCACAGAGGCAAGCTAGTACTCAGGCCAATAGCATTTCTGGCCGAATTTGTACGTAAAACTCCTTCAAATAAAATCCAAGAGTAAATGACGTTTAATCAGTTTAGAAAGATCTTTTGTTAACACGCTTAACCATCATTTTTTAAAGTACGATGTATTACAAATCCTTAGAACACTAACTCTAGATCAATGTCGATTATTCAACATTTAATGCTTGATAAAATTCATATGAGTTAAATTACTCAGGGGCATATAGCGTTATTTGAAATAATATTATGGGTTTTCCATACTGTTGTAACTCAAAGATGCTCCACCGCCGACAGAGCATACATGATATTCATTATTTGAACAATAATTAGTGTTTAATCTTGTATACATAAGTCTAATTAACACAAAAAATAATATAAAATAATTTCTTTTGCCTTTGAGTCATGCGTAATCAGTACTTCATTCCATATAGGATATAGTGCCGCGGAATTTTTTCGGGATGCAATTAATTATTTTTTATATTTTTAACTTGAATTAAAATTAGAAGCTCAAACTTTTCAACAGTGGTAATTTTGTAAAGTAAGTTAATTTTGTAACTGAAGAAAAATACTAAATCGTCTACTGCTGTTTTTGATAGTGAAAAAAAATACCATTTGTCAGCGGTGGAGCATCTTTAACGGAATTCTCGCTAATACATCTATAGCTCAGCAGGACGTAACTTCCCTTAATTGAGAATTCTAATCCAATACTATGACAAAGAAGCGTACCGGTTACCCATGCTGAAATTAACGAATTTTAGTTTGTGATCAGGATGGCAGCAGAAACATATAAAACGTACGTTTATTATCTACGCCTGTTAAGCTAATTGCGGGTCGCATTATTCTTGTGTAAATGTGCTATATTCCGTAGCGATGCTGGTACAACAACACAACCAATGTCCTTGGAACCGATAATTAAGACACATCGTAAGAGCGTTTCAGCTGTTTCGGTGATTATGTTATTTTTTTTACTATGTCGATGTATATTTCCATGAACGCAATCGCTGACATAATGATATTTCTTCACTAATTGCTTATGGAGGCCGTGTGATGTTAATGTTAATGGCATGTGAAAAGAATATCATGTCATTGAAAATAAACTGAAGATATGAAAAAGTATTTAATGATGTATGGATTCAATAAGATAAATGTACATGTTTTGTAGTTTATTCTGCAGTTACAGTAGGTTTAGAGATGTTGCTGTTTGGATTATAAGTGTTCGTTTACTGAACTTAACTTATAAGAAATGGGTTCTTAGTATACATTATATTTCCTGTTACTTGTCTCTATAATGCGTGTCTTCAGTTCATAAAAGTACAATTTGCATTCAAAGTTTGATTATTCAAGTCATGTATTCCATATATCTATGGATGTACTTGGTGTGGCAAATGTTGTATATCAGTCGGTAATACCGGTATTCCATCTTTGCATATTAAGGAGTTATCTGCCCTTGCGGGTAGGTTTTGAGTGTGATCTCACGGGTTTGCGAGCGCAACGTCATATTTTCCAGACAAAGCGACGTGAGTTTCGCTCACGAAATAATGACGTCACAGTCGATACGTTCCTGGAAGGGAGGTAACTCTTTTATAAATTAATCAAATCAAGTAAGTTGGTATGTGATACGAGCTAAAGGAAATCAGCATTCAACGAAGGGATGGGGTTTGTCTTTCAATCATAATGATGACAGAATGCTTGGAAAACACACCAAAACTTTTCATTCTACGCCGTGAATTACTATATTGTTGTTTATTCTAATGTATAACATAAAATATTCTTGGATACTATAGTAACTTCGAAAATAATGAAAATTTCTTCACAACAAAATTTCATGTTATACAGTATGTACCCTTAAAGCTGATGACGGATTGGTATTGCAATTTGATTACTTCGATAATTTTCCATATCCTGGATTCGTTTACGCTTCGTTTATTAACATGGTTGTAGTCGAGGTTATTACATTTATGGTCATAATCTACATAATAATTTCCGCGCTATTACCTTTTTGATTTCATGGTCTTTCCCTTGATATATTTAATTTCATTATCACACATATCTTTGGAATTATGTGTAAATGGTCTAGAAGGTGGAGGGATCATAACACTATCCCGAGACCTACATTATAGGCCATGGGCTAGGAGGGTCCCACATGCACCCCCCCCCCCAAACCTCCGAACCAATATTTTTCTGAACCATTATGACCCACTGATCACAAATCAAAATGTTAACATTGCATAAGTTGGGATGATCTTCCGGTTATGACGTCATCAAGATGGCCGCCATCTCGAATTTGACTAAAAATTGAAAAATAGTCATAACACTGACATTTTTCAACCGAAGTAGACAAATGAGGTATCAAAATGACCACAATTGATCAACAAATACATATCAGGACCAAAAAATCCAATATATGTAGTGATTTCTACGCAGGAAATGAAAAAAATCTTATATTAAGTTCAAAAATGGTGATTTTTTAGCAAATTTTTTCATATTTGGCTTGACGCAGCAAAAATGTTTTCAAACAGCAAACTATTATTTCTAATAAGTTTTTTGACCACTTATCAATCAGTTTAAGCAACAAAAACAATATAAACCAATGTTAACATCGTATAAATTCCGGTTATGACGTCATCAATATGGCCACCATCTCGAATTTCACTGAAAAATGCAAAATAGTCATAACACTGATATTTTTCAACTGAAGTAGACAAATGAGGTATCAAAATGACCACAATAGAACAACAAATACATATCAGTGCCAAATTATCAATATATGTAGTGATTTGTACGCAGGAAATTAAAAAAAAAAAAGATTTTAAGCTCAAAAATGGTGATTTTTCAGCAAATTTCTCATACTTGGCTTGACGCAGCAAAATGTTTCCCAACAACAAATTATTACTCGTAATCAGTTATTTGACCTCCTATCATTCAGTAAAAAACAACAACAACAACAAAAATATATAGAAATGCAAAAAAGAATTATTGTTATATACCCTCAATTGTGTAGATTAGCAGCGCCTCAAAAATAATAATTATAGCACAACGCCTACTGATAGCGTAACAAACTGTTTCCAAAACGTTTGTGTCTTTGAAAATGAGCAGATTTATTGTTTATTTTCTATGCATAACATAAGCAAAATGTCGGATGGTTACTACAGTGTCACATATGTCTTTCACCGGTTCTCAATGATAACCATTATCATTGTGAGTGCTTTCTCGCCTCACTGCACTATCCACTGAAGAGACTCGGCATATCTGGAAGCTGGCACATGCAGTCCGAATCAGAGTAATCGAGATATCAGTATCCAATTCGTTGAAAGTCAGAGCGTCGTCTTCGAAAAATCACCATTTTTGAGCTTAAAATCTTATTTTTTTTAATTTCTTGTGTACAAATCACTACATATATTGATTATTTGGCACTGATATGTATTTGTTGTTCTATTGTGGTCATTTTGATACCTCATTTGTCTACTTCAGTTGAAAAATATCAGTGTTATGACTATTTTGCATTTTTCAGTGAAATTCGAGATGGTGGCCATTTTCGAGATGACGTCATAACCGGATTT
Source organism: Argopecten irradians (assembly GCF_041381155.1). NCBI lineage: Eukaryota > Metazoa > Mollusca > Bivalvia > Pectinida > Pectinidae > Argopecten > Argopecten irradians. The sequence continues at coordinate 40,281 of NW_027187551.1, read as the reverse complement.
TATACGATGTTAAAATTGGTTTTTGTTATTTTTGTTGCTAAAATCTGATTGATAAGTGGTCAAAAAACTTATTAGAAATAATAGTTTGCTGTTGGGAAACATTTTTGCTGCGTCAAGCCAAATATGAAAAAAATTGCTGAAAAATCACCATTTTTGAACTAAATATAAGATTTTTTTCATTTCCTGCGTAGAAAGAAATCACTACATATATTGGATTTTTTGGTCCTGATATGTATTTGTTGATCAATTGTGGTCATTTTGATACCTCATTTGTCTACTTC
>NW_027187551.1:0-32500 GCF_041381155.1 Argopecten irradians | reverse complement strand
TTTTTTTTAATCATTGAACAAGTATCCTCTTAAGGATGGTGTGTATTTCAGCTGATTTACTACAAACGCAGACTCACTATATAGGGGTTGCCAGAAATGTCAATTTTATCGTCTATTATTCCCTTATTGTGTTTCTGATAACAAAGATTTAAAATCATAACGAAAATGAAATCTGCCTCTAAATTTGTATCAGAAAAACAAATGAAAAAGACTCCCCTGCGATTAAATAACGCATACAAAAAAAATCAACAAAAATTGAAAATTGAAAACAGACATATGTTTATTCTTTCTAATGTCAATATAACATAGTCTGTCCTCCATACGATTCTATAATCTTGGATCTCAAAACCATTTTTTTTCTCTCTCACGTGATAATACCACGGATATCAGAATCCGCGGAGAGAGAATACTTACAATGTAAGAGATATGGTAGACAAGTGTAGCACACAAACCATGCTAATAAAACTATAATGAAAATACACAAAAAGCATTGAATGGGAAAATTAGAATAATTCACGTACCTCGTGTTACCCGATAACGTCTGTGCATGACTATTGTATCTTTTGGTGTTGAAATGACGTTGTACGATGACGTCACGCGCTAACGTCGTTTCGTTGGGAAGATAACAAAGGGTGATGTGCCAACACCATTGGAGATACTAGTACCGCACAAACGTTATCGTATCCACGTGAAGTGAATTATTCCAATTGAGTCGAAATTCAGACAAGGAAGTTTGAGTTGGATTAAAAAAATCACTTCATCGTATGATTTACATCCGCTGTTGGAAGTGATGATCATTCGGTGTACGTCTATTTGTATGATAATCATGTTGGTTTAGTGTACATCGTAACAAGGTGAGGAGAGCCATTTTACACAAAATAATTGAAACAGACGACTCCTGGCACTTCAAATGACAGATGGCGTATTTTAACGCTGATATAATCTTGTTGCGCGCTTTAGAACTCTTCATGTGTATTGCTATTTGAATCAGTAGGAAAATGCTAATATGCAACATACACCTTGTACTTTATACATATCAACCACTAAATAAGATGACTACACGCTGATACTTTTTCACTCACACCACAGATTAAGAACTCCCATTTCGCAACAGCAAAGACAATTTCCAATCAAATTCTCATCATTACTTTACGAGACGTTGACAAAGCCATTTTCTTGTTTAAGCAAAAGTGTGTTTCAGTGTATATATACACCAAGCTAGAAAAATCCGATTTGTAATTACTCTAGTAAAAATTACTGATGCTGTTATAGTGGGAGATGGCCGTCTTAAATTGTGATAAAAAGCTGGTTATACAAACTTGGACGAAACATGGTTAGATATAAAATCGATTTCTAATTTACTTTGGATATTTTGTTTCCATTTGACAGAACATCTTACCTGATAAGAACTTGGTACATTGGGATCATGCACGAAGATGCAGTTACACATTGAGCCTGCAGGGGTGCTGGCTATAAATTTCTTGCTCATAAAATGAAATCAAGTTTTATATTGAAAAAGCAATATTATGAAAAATATGTTATCCGTTGTTAACTAAACATCTTTATTCTTATCAAATAGCTACACAACATAGTTTTCATTCATGCATGGAATTCTAATACAGTACTGGTTTATTTCATCATAAATAACATTCGCATTTGACATTGCTAGATAAAATATGCAACACCATACGCATAATGGCAGGCTAATCATGACGTTATAATGAAACTCGATAGTTACATAGCTCTATATCAAAGATTTATTAACCATCATTCTTCCAACCTTTAAATCATAATAAAGCACAGCAGAATATTTTCGCGGATAAAATATTGGAAAATTTTAAAAATCTGAAATCAGAAAATTATGTTTTAACGAATGCAACTTTTGGCGACCCTAGCCTCAAAGGTAATTATATGATTAACTCAAGAAACCGCAAAAACCAAATGGTTGCCAATAGCCGATAATGTTAACAATTGCCATTGTACAGCTTACAGATTGCACAAAACTAAATAATTTAACATAGACCACAGTGTTAAAGATCGTTAAAATTTTGTACTGTATTATTAAAACAAAGGAATATTAGTTAGCTATTATGATCTATGATTAACCGTCTAGGTTCTCATATAACACTAGATAGAAAAAAAGTTTGGGTCCTTCTGCTCAAACTCCATCAAAGGGAATTGTATTGAAATCAGGCGCATTTTGCTCTAAAAAATCATGAAATTCCTAATTAGGCCGGGATCTAGGGGGGTCCACGTGCACCCCCCCCCCCCCCCCCCCACAACTTAACGAACCAATGTTTTTCTGAAGCCTTATGACCCACTGATAACGAAATCGAGAAGGTAACATTGTATAAACTGGGATGAACTTCCGGTTATGACGTCATCAAGATGGCCGCCATCTCGAATTTCACTAAAAATTGAAAAATAGTCATAACATTGACATTTTTCAACAGAAGAAGACAAAAACGAGGCACCAATATGACCACAATAGAACAAAAAATACATATAAGGACCAAATAATCCTATTATAAATAGTAGTGATGTGTACGCAGGAAATGAAAAAACATCGATTTTGAAGCTCAAAAATGGTAATTTTTAAGCAAAATTTTCATATTTGGCTTGACGCAGCAAAAATGTTTGCCAACAGCAAACAAATATTTCTAATAAGTTATTTGACCTCTTATCAATAAGTAAAAACAACACCAACCAAAAAAAACAATGTTTACATTGTATAAGCTCCGGTTATGACGTCATCAAGATGGCCGCCGCCATCTCGAATTTCACACTAACAATTGAAAAATAGTCATAACATTAACATTTTTCAACCGAAGTAGACAAATGAGGTATCAAAAATGATCATAATAGAACAAAAAAAATACTTATAAGGACCAAATTATCCTATATAAATAGTAATGTGTACGCAGGAAATGAAAGAAACAGATTTTAAGCTCAAAAATATGGTAATATTTTAGCAATTTTTTCCCATTTGGCTTGACGCAGCTATAATTCTTTCCAAACAAGAAACTATTATTAGTAATCAGTTATTTGACCTCTTATCAATTAGTTAAACAAACAACAACAAAAATATATAGAAATTCAAAAAGAATTATTGTTGCACCATCATTTGGTTTACAAAACATCACTGGGGTGCGTATACAGGGTATATGATTGCTGTTTTTTCCAAAACCTCTGACACTACAAGTTTCCAGATGTCTTAGAATTTCCTGAAGATAATATTGGCAATTGACGATTCATATCATAACAACTTTGCAATTGTAAGTTGGCTTGATATCTAAGTGGGGACTTGACAATTTCCTAACATTAATCCATTTTCATGTTCGAAAGTTTGTAGTAGACTAGTAGCGTCTCAAAATGATTTTTTACAGCATAACGCCACCTAATAGGGTATATCGAATTAAAACACTGAAGAAAGCATTTGTTTCCTGTTAATACCACGACACTTTCCGAAATTTGTTTCTTTTAGAAATAGTGCTTCTTGTTCCCATTGTTAACTTTATTTTTCTGTGTATAACGCAAGGAAATGTCAGCATGGTTACTGCATAGTATCACATTTTTAGCTTTCAATAGTTCTTAATGGTAAGCATTAATCGTTGTGCGTGCTTTCTCGCCAGAGTGTCGATGAGCTGATAAGCTGATGTGACCATTACATTACCGGTTTACCATCGTGGTTCTAACTTGACAACTGTCCATGGCCAGGGGTAACATCAAGAACATCTGGTTCGCGGATGTGGGAGCCCATCCTGTTTTCAACCTAGTGATTCACATATCGTATATGATGTTCCAGACTTCTGCGGTAGGATGGAAAAGGACACCCAGAGCCACATCCTGCGATTTGAAGGGTTGAGTTGCTTCTCCTCATTTCGTATATGAAGCACAATTCCTCATTCTTTGTGAACCGCAGTGACCATAGATGGCACAGGTGAATTCTTTGAGGTCACAAATGAGGTCTACATTAAAGGTCCTCTCTTTGCCAAGTCTTGAAAGCACTGCCAGAAAACTTTTTCTGGAGAGTCTTCAATGGTGTATCCATCGCATACACCAGATGCGACACAACCTGTACCTTCATGGGGAGATGGGGGAAAGTCTGACCAATGAAAAAATCTTTTAACATTTATGACCTTCATTAAAAACCTCGAGGATATCAACCTGTGCCATCTATAGTCGCACGAGTGTGTCCACAAGGTTGATGAAAATGGTGATTGAATCATTCCACCATTCGAAGAATCTGGATCTGAGGTAATAATTGTCTTGAGAAGTCTTCAAACAGCATATACGATGTTGTTAGAATCTGAAGGAGATCCCACATCCCTGAACCCTGTTGTTCCTGATTAAAACTCTGGCCATGGATGGGTCATGAAAGATGACAGGCTAAGAACACCACTGATAATGAAGTGTCACATCAGCTCATCAACATCGAAGACGACGCTCTGGCTTTCGACGAATTGGATACTGATTTCTCGATTACTCTGATTTGGACTGCATGTACCAGCTACCAGACATGCCGAGTCACGTCAGAGGATAGTGCAGTGAGGCGGGAAAGCACGCACAATGATAATGGTTATAATTGAGAACCAGTGAAAGAAATATGTGACATTGTGGTAACCATCTGACATTTTGCTAATAATATGCATAGGAAATAAACGAAACTGTGACTTGTCCTACCCGAGGCTAGATATTCTGTCAACTTTACATTCATGTTTCCTACTTATAAATCGCCAATAGTCAAACTTATTTAAGGAACTTGTAATACACCAGGAAACTGTAGTGTCAGCGGTTTGGAGTTAGAAAAATAGCATATACCCAGTATACGCACCCGGTGATGTTTTGTAAACTTAATGATGGTATAACAATAATTCTTTTTTGTATCTCTATATATTTTATTGTTTTACTGAGTGATTAGAAGTCAAATAACTGTTTACGAATAATAGTTTGCTGTTGGTAAACATTTTTGCTGCGTCAAGCCAAATATGAAAAATTTGCTAAAAAATTATCATTTTTGAGCTTAAAATCCGATTTTTTCATTTCCTACCTAGAAATCACTACATATATTGAATTATGTGGTCCCGATATGAATTTGTTGTTCTATTATGATCATTTTGATACCTCATTTGTCTACTTCGGTTGAAAAATGTTAATGTTATGACTATTTTTCAATTGTTAGTGAAATTCGAGATGGCGGCCATCTTGATGACGTCATAACCGGAGCTTATACAATGTAAACATTGTTTTTTTGGTTGGTGTTGTTTTTACTTATTGATAAGAGGTCAAATAACTTATTAGAAATATTTGTTTGCTGTTGGCAAACATTTTTACTGCGTCAAGCCAAATATGAAAACTTTGCTTAAAAATTACCATTTTTGAGCTAAAAATCCGATTTTTTTTCGTTTCCTGCGTCTTATAAGTAAAGTCCATTCTTTAAAAGGTGTTTTGATTGCAATTGTGATGTTGAGGTTGCAAAATCTGATATATAATATATTCAAACCTGTTAAAAAAATACTGATGCGATAGTATCAATGGAAATTTATCAGCAAAAATCCCCATTATTTCAAACGCGGATATCTTGAAAAGATTATTTTTATTCTTTTGCAATTAGGATATATATATTCACTGTCTTTATCTAGAATTTCTTCTACATATATTTTTCATGTGTTCTTGTGATAGGTACTTGAACAAGAAACTATTCATTGTCAAAATACATGCGGGCATGTTTACGGCAAAGTGACATGTGCTTCTTGCCATATAATCCACAAACTATTGTAATCAAGTTAAAACCCGGCCAAGGTGCGTTTAAATCTATAGAAATCACCCTTAGGGTTCCTGCACGGCAATATATAACTGTAAGGTTTTTCCCCCTTTCCTTTATCTTAGGGTATCTCAGTTCTGACACCAATGCTCAGGGTTTTATTCTCAACTTTCTATGAAGAACATATTTTGTCAGTTATACATATTTTTTCCTTTGTCAGTCGGCTAAACTAAACAATAGACATGGAGATATAAAATGCAATCAAGTCTTATTAAAGCACAACCAAAGATTTATTTCACAGTTCTTGCCACATAATATATTCCAATCGAAATCCGAAACATGTAATCCAGGAGTCTTAAATCCCTAAGTTGAATTCCAATATAAACCGAATGGTAAGTGTAGTAGAAGTTCATGAATATGTATCTATCTAAGCAGTCACAAGTTTTTACACAAAGTTAATAACTATGATATAGCAACAACAAAACTATACACAATACAGTCTCAAATACAATCCAAAATCAGAACACAAACAACTTGTAAACTCTACCACAACTCACAGTACAGTCTCTAAACTCTAACAGGATAACGACCCACACAACGAACTACAGAATTAACAGAACCACGGAACTAACAGAAACAGAAAAGCCCCAAATAAGGCCCAACAGCCCTTTTTATACTGACTATTTAAAACTAATGACATCACTTTCTACATTTAGCTACAATATAGATATACATGTATGTACCACAGAATTCTAAGTTTAGAATGACATCATATACTCAATATAGAACCTTTCCTGGAAGTGACCACCACCACAAACTACCCCCTCCGCAAATGACCTCATACTTATTTTTAACTCAAAAGTTGAGACCGTGGGAACTTGACCAACTAAGCCCAGATCAGAACCCGACACCCTGACTACTTCATACATGTATAATTATCGATGACTACGAACTGACCCCACACAGCACAATCTTATATAGGTCGACTTACCTTACCAATACAAACACCAAAGGGATATAATCCAAGGGACATAATCCAGTTAAATATTCCAAACTAAAACTTCACATAGAGATTGAACAGTGTTTTGATTGCGTTAAAGGTGGTATGAACGCAATGGGATACAGACATATTCAATGTAGCGCGTTAGCGCTACATGTAGAATATGTCTGTATCTCATTGCGTTCATACCACCTTTAACGCAATCAAAACACTGTTCAATCTATATATTTACATAAATTAGTCTTTTTTTACATGTTCGTGGTCAAATTTATAATGATGTTGATTGCTAAGCTAGGTAACTACGGTAGTCAGGATGACCGAAGATATAGTTCCGATTGTTGAATGTTATAGCTGCAGTTTGATTTGAAATATAACAATGACACCTTTCAATTATTTTTAAAATATGTTGTATTTTTTTTTTTCAATTTGATCATATATCAATAATGTCAATTTCGAATAAAAATTGAGATAACTGGGGCGGAACGACTACCGATATGTATCGTTGTCAGGGTAGTGACGCGGTCCGAAGTGTGGAGCGAGCCGCCATATTTGTTTTTCAACCGAGGAAAGTACTGTAACATAGCCTGTTAATGGTATGACCGTTGAGCTGCTGAGTGTTTGTCATGTATGTATCGCTTTACGAACGTGATATAGTCTAAATTATTCATAGTTATGACTTTTTATTTTATTGTACGGATGACAGACATTTGTTTGCATGGTGTGTGACTGACGTAATTTTGGAATTCCCGAACATTCCTGAGGAAAGCCCCCGGTTGTAGCCCCGACCAGCGATTCATTTTGTTGTTTATTATCGTTACAATTCCTGAACACATATTCTGTTTTGATATCAAATACATATTTAATTGGATTTAATAACAACTCTTTATTGTTATTTGAAACCCGACAACGAAGAAACTTTGTTTACACTAACCTACTACTGTCAACCGAGTACTGACGAGCATAATATTGTCTGTGTCACCTAAGGATCAGTCTTGAGACAAATAGAAGAACGAAATAGGTTTTTTTTGGTTTATTATCAATTCAAAGCAAATCTGTCATCTGTGAAAAGAAATAATTATCAAATATTAAAGCAAATTTATATGACGCAAATTTACGAAGCGTTAGCTAGAAGTAGTCCGATCCTACTCTGGGTTTGTATTCATACGTCGTCGCTAATTTGAACGCAACTCCCCTCCCGTTGACTATATAGGGGCATATGTAAATATATAACATTAACTTAAAGATGAATATGATTTTTGAGTCGGGAGTTTATGCTAAGAATGGGAAACATAAAAAGATTCCGACGCCGTGAATCATCCGGTTTCATCAGCGGTGTGTTCTGTAAGAAGCGGCCGGCGTACGGCAGCATGATGTCATTCGATTATTTATGACGGTAACAATTTGTAACGTAACAATGGGGAAGAAGTAGTTCGGGCCAAAGTTTATAATCTCGACCAACCAAAATACTGGAAGGTAATGGAATATAATATTTTCAACCAACATTCAGCACGTGCACACGTTTATACCATGGCAAGAGAGTTTGAATATCACGACGGATATTGGTAGGAAAAATGTTTAACTTACCTGCAACAAGTCGGTACTCCCCTACTACCTGTTTAGTAGAAACACGAATAGACATTATTTTATCGGTATTAAAAAAACGGCTTATATATATGTTACATTTATATTAAAAAATGGGTTCCAACAACAATTTCTGTCAGCAATTACCATGCTTTTATGTTTACTACTGTCTATGACAGGCATTGCTAGCGTTTATTTGACCGGATTTGATTTGATAAAAACATTGAAACCGAGTCCTCTCATGCAAATGGCAGTTGTTCATTAATCACGCAAATATATAAATTAAGTTTATTGAACTCAGTGTGTATGCTTTTGTAAAGTCAAATCAGGTCAAATAAACGCTTGGAGTACCTTAGAACAGTAGTAAACATATCAATGACATAATCATTTGCTGGCAGAAATATATTCAAACTTGTGGACTTTTTACATTTTTGTGGTATATTTTGCAATACATAACAGCAATACTCATGAAACGTATATATATGTAGATTGATAATTATGCATACACTATTTATCAACTGAAGTTATGTTAAAGGGCACCTAAAAATATAAGCAGCGATAGATATTATAGACATGCGATTTAGCACTTGCCTTACCTGGACATTGTTGCATACATGTACCTACGGATGTAATACTGGTTAAACAATTCATTGTTGTCGGATAAGGATGTATTAATTTACACCAATACAATTACAGCCTTATTGCGTCAACACAAAAGTTCTGTTATGTCGATAAAATTTGATTTTATTTCTATAAAACACACTGGATTTATTGTAAAAGAAGCAAACAGTAGATTTTTACATTAAGATTATACAATTTTACCTATAGAAAATTGACATAAATATTGATGCAGATTTCAAAAATGTAATAACAATTTCGAGGTAGGAGAGAAAAAATACTCTTTTAATGTAGTATAGTAAGGCTCGAAATACTACATTTTGTGACTCTCTGGTTGAATATTATTATCCTTCATTTTTATATTCATATTTATATATGGTATGATGAAACACAAAAATCAATGATGTATTCAAGATGAACCGCAAGATTTGTTAACATGAATGTATGATAAAAACTAGATTGAGTAATATAATTTCATTGCAAATTTACCTTGAACATGTACTTTAAAATGTCGCAAGTTGCTGCTTATTCTGTCTAAAACTGCATGCACCGGTTCTTCACTCGAATATATTCCGTCAATTTTGATATCCAACAAGTACAATTTTGCAGCCATGGGTATCCTTTAACAGTGTACCCTTCCAGATGTAAACAAATAATGACACGATACAGGTGCAATCTGTTTAAATGCAAATCTTTATTATCCTATTATCAGTTCTTTTGATGGAGAACCTGATAACATCCCATTAGGAATCACGTTCTGGTGACACGAATTCCAAGAGACGAAATAGTGTGGAAAAGTTGTAGGAATTTCATATACATAGTCATCACGCCAAAAGAGTACAACAAAGCTAAATTTATAAGTATACTGGGACGAAATATTGATGTAGCTAAGGTGTAGAAAATGTAAAAGAAATTTTGATCCGAAGTACATGTGGTGTAAAGGTTGGGGACGTTATCAGATCAGTAAAAATGGAGTAATCATAATCAGACTGGGTACAGAGTTTACCTTATACCTAGGATAAATACAAGTTTCATACTTCCTTGTTGAATATCTAGTCATGTTTTTGGAAGATGATTTACATGTATATTGTAAATGATTTTTATTGGTTACGTTTAGGATTAAATGTCGATTGGAATCACACAGTAAACTATATAAAGTCTTCAAGCCTTAGAGAACCACTACCTTTTTAAACCAAAAAAGTAAATGTCTCTTAAAACAGTAAAAATGGCACAGTACGCACAGTAATTTGGACGACGGTTACATAAGACGACCATCTTATTAAAATCAACATTTAATTAATTTGTTAATTTAAGTAATTAATTAAATAATTCAGAGGGTGACGATAAGTGTAGTATTAGCAGTAAACTTATGACTTTCCCAACTCTACAGCAATACCAATATCATTTTACATTTTCATATCTATATGGTAAAACCAATAAATGTGTACTGGGAATCATTGTAATATTCGTAATTCTATTAGGATAAACTGATTGTAAGAAAAAGACTGTTAAAATCGTACAAAAATCCGGAGAAAAATCACCGACCAGGGTTCAGTACCTGGCAACTGCCCCACATGGGATTCGAACTACTATATACATATCGCTAAATATTGTAATAGATATCATATAGAGAAACATTCATAGTTATAATATGTATCGTTGTATGTAGATATTTAAGGAGGTCAATGTTTTATGTGTGGCTTGGATTTGTTATCTCGAGTACAAGATTTAAACCTATCGTATTGTCAATGCAGATTATAACTGCAAAAATACTCCTTCTCCGATCAGACATATTTGAAAAACATGTCAATGTCGTCAATGGATTGTCTGATGAACAGTCTGCCGTGCACAGATAGAGGAGTTATAAGAGTTATAAATACAAGCGATACTTATCACTACAATAGGGGGCTCTTTTTCAATACCAGTTCGGTATTTCTGGTAGTAAATGATTTCATTATAATGTCCCTAGGGATAAAGGGTCATACCAGGGTAATTTATGATTCATTTTTAGATTGTAATCAATCCCAGACTTCTTTTAATTTTCTGACACCCACCAACCAGCACGGCGAAAAAAAAAACGCACAAAAGAAAATATACACATTTTCCTGAAGAACTAAACCTTCAAAGACGTTCAAATTGGTACTGTATATTGCACTCCATAAAAATTATAATTTTTATTGATTTTTTATGTAGAATTTTAATCTTTTGAGACGATACGAAGCATTGATTTCCCTGTTGCTCGGTTTCCTAAAACATTGTGTTTGTTTTTTTCCACACATAGATAAGAAAAACAACCAGCACGCGGTCGTAAAACAGAAATAAACATAACTCTGACCTTATCGATGATGAAAAGACGCTTACCCTTATGGTGCACTTGGTTCTAATTCTGCCTGCTCATAGACTTGCATTACAGGTCTACTATTTGGTTTATACGGACAAATCTATTAAGATGACGACTGATAGTTGTATCATTCGATTTTCCTGGAAAGGTTTTCACATCTCAGAGTTAGTTAGTTGCTGAATCATTACAGGCAAAATATTTTAGGTAAGGCAAAGAGTACAATATGTTTTATTTCAAAACATTATGTAGGTTTCGATCTGTTTATCTGTTTTAATGTAATTTTCTTTTGAATAGAGATTGTTTTTGTTTTGAAAGCTTACAATTTAAGTTGAAAACATCTTATAAAAATATGAAAAATACACAGATTATACCGTTTCTATATAATTTACAGATTTATCAATTGAAAAAAAAAAAAAATGTTATTACGTATTATCTAAAACGACAGATTTGACAATGAATCTTATTATGTAACATACACATCTTAGGTATTCTTTACACTTCCTGGAGTAACAATGCAATGTCCCTAGAATTATCATCGCAAGCACAAGTAAGTTTTATTGATTAAACGTTTTTTTTGCTGTCGATGTACACGGTAACAGAAGAATGATAAACCCCCTTGAGCGAAATAACAACCAGTAATATTTGAACACTGTAAATATATGGGGTAAATGCAAACTTAAATGTGGACTGCCATAATAAACACCATGTCCTGTATCATTCAGAAGTCTCCTACAAAGTTTCCTTGTTTTTATATCTGTATAAGATGAGTTCGGGCATTGAATAAAATATATGAAATAACTGTGATTTAGTTCAACACATAACAGAATACTGGATTCTAAATGGCTACACACATGGATACCATTGCAATAGTGCCCGGGCAAGCGGGCACTATTGAAGTTGCGCGAAATTGAACGTGAATGTATTGTGACGTCACCATAACATGACGTCATTATAACGTAGCGCTTCGACCAATACGCCAAGATGGCGGACAGGCTGATGTGTTCGGGGATGGAAGCAAATGTTGCTTTTCTACAAAGACAGTTCACATATTTTCTATATTGATCTACTTTTTATCTTCATGAAGCTGAATCCCGTTTTGTAGAAACACAGATTTCTGCGACAATTCATATTTTGTACTTTTAATGTAACAATGTGTTGTGGAAATAAAGATGTCGCTTGACATGCTTCTGTTACGATGACATGAACACAGGTAATGTGAGGGTGATGAATTAAACCCAATATGGCCTGATTGAGAAGGCATATTACCTCATAGTATTGTCTCTACATCCCTCGACAATACTATGAGGTAATAGTGCCCTCTCAACCAGGCCATAATAGAAAAATATGATTTAACAATATCTCAATAATTCACAAGTCAAATGTTCGCGACGGTACTATCGACTATGAGTTGTATATAAATGTCATACATTGGCATATCGTCAACTTTGTATTAGTCTTTACCGCCTAATAAATCTTTTAAATGTTCTTCAAATGCGACGATAAAATGTAAGATCATTTTAAGATCAGATCCATACAATATGTTAGCAACTGGTGATGTACATGAAAAATGCATGCCACTAACTACCAATAACCAATTACAAACTGTAATGAGCTGAAGCTGGTGTAGATTTTGATTTAAAAAACATTTGAAGTGTACAATAGAAGGTCCTGACTCGTCATATTCCTGTTTACTCATACACATCTGTTGGAATGTGGTTAGAGAAGCAAATGCTGAGCCTCCTAACCAGGTTAAGAATTTCCTCTCCGAGGGAGCAATGATCTTTATTTTCATAGTTTGTGGAGCAAGATTGGTGATTTCTTTCTGCATACGATCAACAATACCGGGGTACATAGTGGTACCTCCAGACAGAACCATATTTGCGTACAAGTCTTTACGAATGTCGACATTACATTTCATGATGCTGTTGTATGTGATCTTGTGAACACTATCACAGCTTTTTTCAACAAATGAAGGTAGGAACAGAGCCTCGGGACACCGGAACCTTTCGTTACCAATGGTGATGACCTGACCGTCGGGAAGTTCGTAGCTCTTCTCAAGGGATGAAGACGAAGCAGCGGTTGACATTTCCTGTTCAAAGCCAAGAGCAACATAACATAATTTTTCTTTGATGTCTCTAACGATTTCTCTCTCGGCTGTGGTTGTGAAAGAATAACCACGTACTGTTAGGATTTTCATGAGGTAGTCTGTGAGATCACGTCCGGCTAGATCTAACCTAAGGATGGCATGAGGAGGAAGGGCGTAACCCTCGTAAATGGGTACACAGTTGGTAACGACATCACCAGAGTCCAACACAATACCGGTAGTACGACCTGAGGCGTACAGGGATAGCACAGCCTGGATGGCAATGTACATGGCGGGAGAGTCGAAGGTCTCGAACATGATCTGGGTCATCTTTTCCCTGTTGGCCTTGGGGTTGAGGGGAGCCTCTGTAAGGAGGACAGGGTGCTCCTGTGGAGCCACACACGGAGCTCGTTGTAGAAGGTGTGATACCAAATATTTTCCATGTCGTCCCAGTTGGTGACGATTCCGTGTTCGATGGGATATCTGAATGCTAGGATCCCACTTTTTACTCAGGATATCAGCACCGATATAGCCCTATGAAAACAAATTACTCTCTTAAAATGTCAATTAAAAGAAGTTACCATTTATATATTTTTTTATATAGAATTACTGTTTTATATGGAACATATGTGAGTTTTGCAAATGTCAAAATGTTGCTTATATTTGGTGGTAAATAACGCAAAAAAATTGTTCCTGATTCGTGAGTATATATGGAAACTATGACACATATACAATGTATGCATTAGAAAATGAGAGGAAAGATGCCGTAGGCCAGTTTTACCTGTCCGTATTTCCCAGGGGGCATAAGAGCACGTGCTGCCTGTTATTAAAAAAAAATTATAATGACTCATCTTGATATTTCATTCACAAACTTTTCTTCTCAAGCATTATATTTTAACATTTTTACAATCAGTTTCATCACACACAAAATCCGTCAAAACAACAAATGCGTAAAGGACAATTCAGTCAGGCTAATTCTATTCCATAAACAAGAAGCAAAATGTGGTATAAGTATATTGTTATGATACCATTGAAAATCCAAATGGTATAGCATAACGACTAAGAAGGTATAATATGTACATTTGTATGCTATACCAAAACCCGAGCCAATGTCACGTACGTTAAACAAATGAAATACATAACCAATGAGGAGTTGATAAAATGGTTTTTAGGCAAGCAGTTTACCTAATAATGGTTTGTTTCCGATATATGTGCAGATTTTTATGTTCTCCTAGACTGTACTATCCCTTTAAACTAGATAAAAATGACATTTTTTAATCTACTGAATTTGTTTTTAATCATAAACATCTAGGAGATGCTAAAAAGTTCTGCATTGAATTTCTTTCTCGTATATAATTTTTGGGTTACCTTTACAGAAGAAGAGAAAATGATATTACGTATGCTCATCCTTAGATACGTACAATCACAGATGAAAGTCTATTTTCCATATGTGATTTTACGGGAGTTTCAGCACTTCCTGGAATTGTGGAATTTCATGTAATAACCCTGTCTGGTAATAAATATGATAGTAAACCATTACATTCAACACGTTTTCGTTCATTAAGAATCATAAGGTATCTTTAAAATATTAAAAGGTAAGCCCCCCCCCCCTCATAGTATTACCTTTTTGAGACTTGCGACTATCGAGGGAAAAATATCACGTGGAGCATCATCTCCAGCAAATCCAGCTCTACATGTCCCGGATCCATTGTCCAAAACCAAAACGTCTGCATCATCACACATTTTTAGTCCTTCAAATTTTTGGCGTCCGTAGAAACCAAATGAACTAAATTTAGATCACATATAACGGTTATACCTTTCAAGTGCCTACCTGCTAAGATTATTACGTCATGGATTTTGATGGGGCTCTTTGTGTCGGCTTATCACACACACAAACACAATGAACGAATCGTCGAGTGTAGTAGAAATTGAGAAAATGCTTCAATTGATTGGTCATACCTTTATATAAAAATATATTTTAAAATACTAAATTATCATTGAATATAACTCTCCATTCACCAATCACAAATGATAACTTTTTTTTTCATAAATGGTCTCTATCATTATAATTTGATTAGTATCTTTTCAGAGATAAAATCCATCAGGATATCATTATGCATTCCATGCACATTGATGGTCATTTTGGTATTTCAATGCTAAAATTATTGTCTATTAAGTTTTAAGACACTGTTTTAAAATAGTGATTTTAATGCCTATATATCACTTCTTAAGTGTAGTTGAACACAACTTAGTTACTAAAAAATGTGCATCCGTCCTGACCTTAGATATCAATATTGACTCGTAGATTGCTGTATTGTTTCTAAATTTTGGCAAAATATGGAAAAATGTACATAACCATGCCATTATGTTAACTATTGTGTATAGCATGTAATAGGAGCGATGGATCCTTTTAAAAGGCATACACATCGATGTCGCGTCATTTTTTATCATGTCAGCAAAATGGTGGTAACTAAATAAGTTACACTGTATAAGCATACAAGAAATCACTGGTTTAAACGAGGTCTTACACATTAACTCTGTTTAATGTGATTTATTATTTTTTCAATTTTATACAATCTTTGGCAAAGTCAGTTATTCAGATAGTTATCAATAATATTAAGAAGCATGATTGTTATGGTTAGTGCCTCATCTGCCGTGTAATTGCTAGATCTAATTCGAATTATCTTAATTACGACTGGAATATCAGTTAATTACGTCCTAGCTTTTAATCGTAATTATAATTAAGTAAGTCCTATTCGTTATTTCCTAATTACCGTTATTATGACTTTATGCATATAAATATGTAAAGATATGATAAAACATAGATAATGTTAATACATAAGATTTGTAAAGCGCCATATTTATTATATGAAAACTACCCTTTAGCACATTATAGTAAGTATGCAATAAGTATTATAAAGTAACATACAACATGATAAAAATCATTTTTAGCGTACTTCTCTTGAGCTTTTTCCTGTGATATGTGTGATAATGCACGTAATTCCTGGTCGGTTATTATTGTGTGTTTCAACCCTTTACTGATAAGCAATGTTGTTAGTCTCCCTAATGTAATAAAGTAAGGTAAACACTGACAGCTTGTCTGAACCATACTGATAAGTGTTTAGTTACTGTTTGGTGGTGTGGAATCTAAGACCTACGTAGTAAACAAATACTGAATAAATTATGCGGTCATGATAAGACAGCAATAACGGTTTTTTATTTACTTAAACGACTACCTCATAGTCCTTTGGTACTTTTCAACCCGTACGATGAATAACATAGTCACTAATTTGTACACTATTTAAAAAAAAAAAAAAAATCTTCCTTGATAGAATATGATTTTGACTTTAATACTTAAAAACATATTTTCAAAATGCATTTATATTTGGAGTAGAGTAGCAATTTTTGTCAATTTACTTGCTTGATTTATAGATATCTCTGTAATTTTCCGTATCCATATTGAGGATGTGTCACCGCTTTATCGTTCGTGACGTCGTAGGAAACCTACGAGTCAACGCGCTAACGTTTGTGACGTCGGTGGAAACCTATGTGTCACCGCTCTAACGTTTATTTGTAGCTGATGTAGCTTCTTATTTTATAACGTTTAAAACATTTCCTGTGTACCATAGAAGGTCCTGACTCATCATATTCCTGTTTGCTGATCCAAATTTGTTGGAAGGTGGCTAGAAAAGCCAATGTTGAACCTCCTAACCAGGTTAACTATAAGAATTTCCTCTCCGGGGGAGTAATGATCTTAATTTTCATAGTTGGTGGAGCAAGAGCGTTAATTTCTTTCTTCATACGACCAGCAATACCAGGGTGCATAGTGATACCACCGGACAGAACTGTGTTTGCGTAAAAGTCTTTAAGAATGTCGACATCACATTTCATGATACTGTTGTATATGGTCTCGTGAACACCAGCATTCCCAAGAATGAAAGTTGGAACAGAGACACCTGAATATTTCGTTACCAATGTCGATGACCTGGCCGTCAGGAAGTTCATAGCTATTGTTTAGGGATAAAGAGGAAGCAGCAGTCTGCATTTCCTGTTCAAAATCAAGAGCTACATAACATAATTTTTCTTTAATTTCTCTAACGATTTCTCTTTCAGATTTGGTTGTGAAATAGTAACCACGCTGTGTGAGGATTTTCATGAGGGAGTCTGTGAGATCACGTCCGGCTAGATCTAACCTACGGATGGCGTGAGGAAGGGCGTAACCCTCATAAATAGGTACACAGTGGGTCACACCATCACCAGAGTCCAACACAATACCTTACATTGGTATCATGAACGGTCAATTGATTTTGCTCACGTTCAAAAGTTGTGCGGATCCCAGCACATGGTTAGTAAATGTATTAACCCCTTAACTCCCAAGAATTTTTAGCAGAGTTTCCGAAAATCCGACATTTTCTTTCAAAGTGATTTTTCACCCTTTTGCATCAACAATTTTGGTAATCAACCCATATATATTTAAAAACTTTAGATCACAACCTTTTCAAATTTTGTTAGAAAAATAATGTTTTCACATTAATTATGTTACCATGGCAACCGAAACTTTGGAATCTGACAAAAAAGTTAAAGTTTCCTACATTTATCACTCTTAAGATAACGAAAGTTATTTAAATGTCCATTTATCAACCTGATCATCAAGTATATTATTGCAGAAGGGTTGAAAATTTTATTGAATGCCATAATTTCAATTTAATTTTGAATGTTACCATGGAAACCAACAACATTTAAAACCGAAGATTTTTGAAAATGTTAAAATTAGTGTTTTACCTGTCTTGCTTCAACTACAGAAAGTTTAATTTATATATCAGGCTTAGTAATCTTTTAACTTTCATATTAATTTCAAAAGAGGACGTGGCCAGAATGAGTATCAAATCATTATTTTTTGCGTAAAAAATGTTACCATGGCAACCAAAATATAAACTACGAAAAAATGCAGTTTTGCGCTGATAGATCCATTTCCATGGGTGTCAGTCGAATAACACATAGAAAAAAATGTATTGTGTTGCAAAATTGTTTGTTTGACATGTTACTGTTTACAACATTAAATATTTATATTCATACTCAGATCAATTCATTTTTTTTTGGAACGCCAACAATCACCAGTATAACATTATTTCATATCAATCATTTCCTTTGTCATCGTAGCAAGACGACTTACAAATAGGTATGCGTGTGTTCTCCCAAATCAAGATGTTTAGATAAGATGTCTAAATATATATGTACTCAGCGAAAAAATGCAATGCAAGACATACGTATACTGCAGTAATTTTAAGTTATCAAGGCAACTATTTGTCCATTTATATAGTGTCAGTTTCTTTAATTTATCCACACAAAAGTATCAATATCCATCAACAAAATAAATCAATTCAGAGTAAAAGACAAGTAGACAAGTGTGCTTTCATGGACAAAAATTGTGTATTTAATTTTACTTTTACATGCACTCATGATAATTTGCATGTACATATCTTATATTGATAGAAAAAAAACCCATCTCTATTCATCATTTATTATCTGTGTGTTCTATGTCCGGTCCTATATTGCTTCATAACCAAAAAGACAAGTTTATATGGTAGGAACCCCCACATTCCCCCAAATATACATGCATGCATTTACAAACAAAATGCAGCGTGCATATTCGTGTGTATATGTGTGATATACTTTGCCCTTATTGTAGACACCATGTAATACACATACTTGTGTATTATGTCTTTATATGTACCATATTATAAGATACATTGCATGCAGTGTCTACAAACATGTATCTTTACCATATTACATTGTATACATTGTCTACAAACAAGTATGTGTTATGTCTTTACCTTATTGTATATACACTGCAGTGTCTATACATGTATATGCTTTATGCATTGCCCTTATTGTATATACTCTGCAGTGTCTACATACATGTATATGTATTGACCATACAGCAGTATCTACATGTAAATGTATATTGTATGTTTTATGTCTTATTTAGATAGTAGATACACTTAACATGTATGTTTTATGTACTGTCAATATTGTAGATACACTGCAGTATCTATACAAGTATGTTTTATGTATAGTCCATATTGTAGATACACTGCAATGTCTATACATCTATGTGTTATGTCTTGACAATATTGTAGATATGTGTACACTGCAGTGTCTATACATGTATATTTTATGTCTTGACCATATTGCAGTATCAACATTACTACATATACATGTCCATTGTAATTTATAGGACAGGAGCCCCCATCCACTAAATCCGCATATACATGTATACAAATGTATATACATGTACTGTGATATGTCTTGTTTAGTTTGTAGACACTGCACCGTATATATATGTCTTGTCCATTTCATAGATACACTGCTGTATTTACAAACATATACATGTACATGTATGTTGTCTTGATCATATTGCAGATATATATATATATATTTATATATGGCGTCTACCACAGGCCTTAGACACCTCTTTTTACGGCAATACTGTATTACACAGTATGAGGTGTCCGTATATCTATACATGCACATGTGTGTTGTAACTTGTCAGAATTGTAGACACATACATATATCTTGTATCTTTGGTTGCATTATTTATGTATAGAATATCCATGTGCATGTATCTATATATTGTGTCTGTCATGTTTTTTTTTTTTAACACAGTAACTTGTAAAAGTTCACAACTGTATGAATTAAATCAGAAAGAACTCAAAAGTCAGATACAGGTATGGTATTTTTAATAATGCAGATTGGAAAATGGTGATGAACTGGCTGAGTTTCAGTTTCATAACCGGAGTTTGGTTATCTTCCTAAGGTTGTCACCCACTGATGTCCATATACATGTAGTCCAAACTGATGTACCTGTAAGTTTCAATAAAACAAACATTGTAAAAAACACCCAGAATCATAAAATCATTTGAATGGCAGTCCCTGGTTGTACAAACATCAAATGAAATGTATGGTACACTCTAAGTAACTAAGTATAAATACATGTGTACACATGTTATATGTATGTAATTAAATACTTTTTTTTTTTTTTTTAAATCTTGCTCATATTGAATACACTACAGCTTAGAAAGTTACACTTAAAAATAGATCTTAGACTGATAAAGATAAAACTTTTGGTATAAATTCCAAGGTGTGATAATGAATATAAGAAATGGTGAAAAACACCTTTTTATATATATAAAAAAAATTATCCAAAATAAGTTTCCAACCCCCCCCCCCCCCCCCCCCCCTTTAAAAAAAAAAAAAAAAACTCTTGACACAGGGACCTGGCACGGATTGTTTTTACCCAACAGACAGAGTATACACATTTATGATACTATAATTTATATATGTATACTGTTGGTTAAAAAATTCGTGCCAGGTCCCTGTGATCCATTTCTGATTAATTGAAGTTAACAAACATGTTTACTCTTACCTTTGCAGTAATACAATCTAGCAGATTTCTCAAAGTTTCACTAATCTTCCATTAAAACTTCTGGTTGGCAGTATATTTCAATAACTGATCATAACAGGTAAGAAAAAAATCCTGAAAAGAAGATGAAATATTCATGTCAGATTTGATTTTTTTTTTTTACATTACTCTCATTTCAAAAGGCTTGGACATATTAGAGACTGAAAAAACAAAATACAGTATGAATAATCTTATTCAGCTATTGCAGATACATTGGTGTTTTTAATCTGGTCAGGTATTCCATCCATATATATAAAGTCCAGGTACAGAATCTCTTAAAATGTTTAAAATTAGAAATAAAATCACCATTCCAGTTTCCATCTGGATAGCAAGACTATTCTGGTTCCAATGACTCTAGATCTATTGCCAGACTAAGTGAAGTGACATATATCATACTATAGAATGTCTATTATGTGGTGTTAGAGTTGGAAGAAACTCTGGTTACTCTGAGCATCAGGTGCAGATTACATGTATTTTTATTTTATCTTTTTCTTCACAATTTAACTAATGTAATATAATATGTTTTTCTTGTACATAAATCCTCTGGGTATCAATTTCTGGTATTCTATAGTAAATAATGAAGAGATAGATCATTGGAGTACATGTTTGTAAACCTTGAACTGATGGATGGATCAACTGCAAATTTGAATACCAAAAATATATATACATGGTCCATGTACACAGTACTTGTACATCTTACCAGTTATACATAAAATATCACTGAAACCATATACAATTGTGTATATGAACTGTATATCTACTACTTAATTATTTATATTTGTTGTATATTCCATTTTAGAACAAAATCTGACATGACATAAATGTTCATGTATTGCTTGAATTTGGACAAAGACATGTTAAACATATGCATGTTAACACCATTTTAGCAACTTGAATGTGCAGTAACACTATACATTGTACACCTACATGTAGGGGTGGAAATAGATTGTGACCTGTGACAACATATATATCTTGTATATTGATCAAATAATGTTCTAAATCTGTAGAATTTATTTGTAAAATAACAGAGCATTTTTCATTCATGTAATAATTACTCACACAAACCCATACAAACAGATGTTATGCTATTCCAATAGGCCCACAGACACAAAGTGTGTGTGTGTGTGGGGGGGGGGGGGGGGGGGTACCTACAATGTACACATGTATATTTATAATACAAAACATGATAATGTATTTTGTATATTTTGTATAGAGAAATTCAAATATACTTACTCAACATAAATGTGCCTTGGAATCCTTGGTGCAGTTACAGTATAATTCAGCTGTCAATGTATGTTCATAACAACTGTTATGTAGGCTTGTATCATCAATAACGTTGATATCACTTCAAAGTTTGTTTGCTGAATATCATAATCAGAAGGTTGGTCATGTTGTTTTGGTAACTATTTAGGTAAAATGTCCACATACATGTAGGCCTACGTCTGCACATGGCCGTGTTGTAAATCGAAAGTGGCTGTCCCGGTCAGGAAATACCCTACTACTATAAATAGATATCGCTGTCGTCAGCATCATATAATTCTTGTTCTTCGTCAAATATCAAACAATGTTTCAAAACTCGTTATTCTAATGATAAATTGAATATGTTTCTTGTGTGAATTTTATCTTATATTTATATCGTTTGAGAAAATCAACTCAGAATCGATGCCCATGCCATCTTCATCGCACAGGTGCTTGTTTTGTACCGATGACGTCACCATATTAGAAATTGTACCGGACCGTGATTTCCGTCGAAACTACTAGCTGATTTGTAGAAACAATAGAAAACTTATTTCGGCATGTAATGAATTACAAATTTGTGTATTTTGACCAGTGGTTTCTCGGCTTTCTTGGTATGTATGGTAAATAAATATTTTGTATTTTGTCAGGAAGGTCAAGGTTAGCTGACCTGAGCTGATGTGGTATGTTTGGTCTCCGTCAAAAATCGCCTCCTATTGCCGATATATCGATCTTTTCGGTATGATTTTTGTACTGTGTATTCTTGAAGTCTTATAGTGTGCTAAAGTGCTTATATGCAGTGTTGAGTTTGATGTATTTGCACACATTAAAGGAAAAAGACATTTGGAGAAGACCAGATCTCACCATGGTTCAGTGAGCACGACACTGTCCACTATCAGCCATATGCCACACACATAGGAACAGGTAGTCTCACCTGTGCACCTGTGTACCGTATATACCATTGTATGAACTCTCGCATATACTGTGACAAGTGTATTGTTTAATTGTGCACATTAACTTTGTGGATATCATAATCATGTCTCATACTACCAGAAGTTCATCGAGTTTCGGTGGCAGCAGAGGTAATAAAGTGGCATCTACCGGACGATCTAGTGACGTCACAAAAGAGAAATCACATTTGTCTTCGGATGAAAAACTTGACAGTATTTTTGACATGGTTACGGCACTCAAGGAAGATATGAGAGATCAAATGATAAGTCTGAAAGAAGATATTAAGAAGGAAAACAGAGAACTTGTAGAAAGACTGGAGGGTCGTGTTTTTGACCTTGAGGAGCAGAACGATGATTTGAAACAGACAGTGACCAGATTAGAGAAAAATCTGGCAGATGCGGATGATAGAATATATGAGCTGGAAAACAAACAAAATGACCTTGAGCAACACGGGAGAAAAAACTCTATTCGTATTGTGGGGTTAGAGGACTCAAACAGAAATGAATCGGTGGATGAGTGTATCGGGAAGATTGTGAAACTAGTGAAAGACAAACTGAAAATAGGAATAAACAAGCACGATATAGATATCGCGCACAGACTCGGGCCGTACCAACAGGGAAAACCGCGTAACGTGATTTGCAAATTCACACACCGTACGAGCAAAATAGACATCGTGAAACAGAGAAAAGTACTGAAAGGATCAGGTTGTTACATTATGGAGGACTTGACCAGGAAAAATCAGCAAAGACTAAAAGAAGCTTTCGAACTTGATTGTGTAGAACGTACCTGGAGCATTGATGGAAAACTTTTTTTATTACTTAAAAATGGTAAAAAACGGAGATTATTCCCTAGTGCCATTCTGTCGGAAGCTTTCCTGAAAGATGACCGCAACTTTCCACGTAAGTGATGATCATATCTGAGAGATCAGTGACTTTATATGTGCATATGTAATATAATTATTATTTTTAATTGTCAGGATAAGGCTGTGTGCACATTGGATTGATCAGATAAAGATCTCTATAAAACCTATTTTTCTACAGTAAGAACAATTTTGGTTTTCGTTTTTTCTCTTTGTTGTATTTGGGTTTTTTTCTGTGCTTTATAAAAAATAACATTATTAGAGTGCACTGTACTCCTTTGAAGGCATTTGGAAGTGATGCTATACTCTCGTGCGTAAATAGTTACAGTACTTATAGATTGTATTATTATTATTATTTAATTTTCTTTCATATATCTACATGTAGTTAACGTTTACTATAATTAAATGCCTAATACAGACTAGTACAGAGACATACATTGTTACAAGCTTGAATAATTAGGTGTGTTTGGGTATTCATTTCTTGGAATACTCTGGTACCACGACTGACTGATATACCTGATATATATATATATATATGATAGTCGACCATGCTTTATCATTATGAAATACCTATGCAACGATATTCTAAGTGTAGTTATAGGTGTGGTTGTAAGTAAAGTTGATGATAAATGACACCATATATGAAGTCGTTCTTGACAATAATGTACATGTATGTCTCTGTATTTTGAATCAAGATAGTCGGATACACTGTCCGTAGTTGGTTTTTTTTCACCTCTATTATTCGCCTAAATTTATTTCCGGTTATGATATGTTAACTTCCGGTGAGCTAGTTTTCGTTCAACCAGACGTTTGTTTTGGTATAATCTGCTGCGCGTAAACAGCACCTGTATCTGTACTGTTTGAACGAGACTTAATGAGTAGTGGTGGACGTTACACGTGTGTACGGAGGTGACATGAAAGATGTGCGCGTATGGCTGATGGTGAGTCGGTGTCTTCGCCTGCCTTTGGGCATAATTTTTAATGTCTTCTTATGTTCATACCCTGTTTCTCTTTCTATGTGTCTTTATTCTTTCTCCGAGTCTGATCTCGGTCTTTTCTTTCCTCCCAGCCAGACTTTTCAGAGTAATGATCATTAATATGATTCGTGGATGGTGCTTCATTCCAGGTCTAGGTTATATTTTTTACCTTACCCCACCTTTGTTAGGTAATGGTAAGATATATCTTCTGTTAATGAATATTACTTTTAAAAAACCGTATATTTTCTTGTTTGTCCCCTACTATTTCCCCGAACTGTTTTCAATTCACGCTTATAGTTTTTTTTTCAGCTTACACTCTCTATACTGAATATTATAGCGTTGAAACCAAATGTTTTATTTACCTATTTATGTTTGGAAATAAGAATTCCAAGAATAATGAATTGAGTAAAGTTGGTTGCCTATGTCTAATAGGTTTTTTTTCGAAATTATTATGGAGGGAATTAGAATCTTAACAGCAAATTGTCAGGGGTTGGGTGATAAACTAAAAAGGAAGGATGTTTTCTCTTATTTAAGGGGAAAAAATTACAATATTTACTGTTTGCAAGACACACACTTCACAGAAGAAATGGAAAATTTAATACAAACAGAATGGGGCTATAACTGCTATTTCAATTCCTTTAAATCAAATGCTAGGGGTACAGCTATATTGATAAATAATAATTTTGATGTAAAGGTAATTAAGGAGAAAAAGGATTTAACAGGTAATTTTTTAGCTTTAGATTTAGAAATTGAAGGGAAAAAAACCACTTTAATTACTTTGTATGGTCCAAATTCAGACACACCTTCATTTTATGATAAAATAGAAGAAACTGTTTCTGAATTTAATAATGAGTATTGTCTGATTTGTGGTGATTTTAACCTGGTGCTCGACCCTGGCATAGATTATGACAAAAACTATAAACATGTGAATAACCCAAAGGCTCGTGACAAGATCATAGAAATTATAGATAATTTTGATTTAGTTGATGTCTTTAGAGATCAACATCCAGATACTGTAAGATATACATGGCGGAAATGTAGACCCATAAAACAAGCCAGATTAGATTTCTTTTTAGTTTCAACAAATTTACTTCCAAGTGTTTGTAATTCAGGCATAGAGTCGGGTTATAGGTCTGATCATTCCTTCCCAACTATTACATTGAAATTTAATGAATTTAAAAAAGGTAGAGGTCTGTGGAAATTTAATAACTCTTTGTTACACGACCAAAATTTTCTTGATACCATAAATAAAACTATTAAAGAAATAAAAACTCAATACTGTCTTCCTGTATACAATCTAGATATGACCGATACTATTCCGGATTCAGAGTTACAATTAGTAATAGATGATCAATTATTTTTGGAAACCCTATTATTGGAAATCAGAGGAAAAAACAATCTCTTACTCGTCATTTATTAAAAAGCAAAGTAGGTTAAGGGAAAAAGATCTCATGAACGAAATTCAGCATTTAGAAAATCAGACTGATATAGATGTAGAAAAGTTGAGTCAGAAAAAAAAAGATTTAGAGGACATTCGAATACATAAGATTAAAGGGAGTATAATAAGGGCAAAGGCTTTATGGATTGATGAAGGTGAAAAGCCGACACATTATTTTTGCAATTTAGAAAATAGGAACTTCACGTCAAAAACAATTCCAAAATTACAACGGGATAATGGAGAAATAATCACAAAACAAGGGGATATTTTAAATGAGGTCAAATCTTTTTATGAACAGCTATATGGGATAGAAAGTGATATCAGGGACATTAACTTAAATGAGTTTCTAGAAAACTATGAAGTCCCTAAATTAAACCGACAAGAGGCAAATAGTTTAGAAGGTTTGTTAACTTTAAAAGAAGCTGCTAAAACACTTAAAAACATGAAAA
The DNA here is from genome assembly GCF_041381155.1 of Argopecten irradians. NCBI lineage: Eukaryota > Metazoa > Mollusca > Bivalvia > Pectinida > Pectinidae > Argopecten > Argopecten irradians. Next base: position 5,741 of record NW_027187551.1, on the reverse strand, counting down.
ATAATAAGAGCCCTGGGTCAGATGGATTTACTTCAGAATTTTTTAAATGTTTTTGGAAGCAACTAGGAAATTTTATTGTACGGTCTATTAATTTTGGTTTTTTAAATGGTCAATTATCAGTTACCCAACGTCAGGGCATAATTACTTGCATACCTAAGGCAAATAAATCAAAATATTTCATAAAAAATTGGAGACCAATCTCTCTTTTGAATATTGTTTATAAAATTGCCTCTGGTTCAATAGCTTGTAGACTTAAATCAATTTTAGATAAATTAATAAACTCGGATCAGACAGGTTTTCAATCAGGACGCTACCTAGGGGAAAATACTCGCCTTGTATACGATATTATGCATTATACTGAGGAAAATAATATACCAGGAATGTTGTTACTAATTGATTTTGAAAAAGCGTTTGACTCGGTCTCTTGGAAGTTTATTGATGAAGTGTTTAACTATTTTAACTTTGGTAATGATTTTAGGAAATGGGTCAAGATATTGCATGCTAACACCAATTCTGCTATAAATCAGGGGGGAAATTTGTCACCTTTTTTTGATATAAGACGTGGTTGTCGTCAAGGTGACCCAATTGCCCCATATATATTTATTCTTTGTGTAGAGATATTGGCTTATGATTTCTAGAGCTAGAAATAATAGTAATATAAATGGTATAAATGTTAATAACTACCCCCTTCTGAATTCACAATATGCTGATGACACGTCATTAATATTAGATGGAACAGAGAAATCACTGAAGGGTGCGGTTGATGAACTGAATATTTTTGCAAAGGTTTCTGGTTTAAAAGTTAATAAGGGTAAAAACTCAAGTAGTTTGGATAGGTAGCAAGAAATATAGTAGTGATGTCTTTCTACCAGATCTGAATTTTAAGTGGGGAGTGGATAAGTTTACACTACTCGGAATTGATTTTCATGTAGATTTGCATAAAATTCCTAAAATGAATTTCGATAAAAAGTTAATTAAACTTAAAGCTATAATTAACAGTTGGAGTAAAAGAAAGCTTACTCCAATAGGGAAAGTCAGTATAATCAAATCATTATTGATATCACAGTTGAATCATCTATTTATTTCTTTACCAAATCCTGAGGATAAATTTATTAAAGAGCTAAACTCCATTCTTTTTTCTTTTTTATGGAATGGCAAAACTGACAAAGTGAAGAGAAATATAATTATTCAGAACTATATAGATGGTGGCCTTAAAATGTTCCATTTGATATCATTTATTGAATCTTTAAAAATTGGATGGGTAAGAAGGATTTTCAGTTCAGAAGGGAAATGGCTATGCATTTTAAAAACTTGGTTAAATCCTCATATTTTGGCAAACTGTGGTTCTGAATACATAAAGCAAATTCAAACTCACAATAGTAATGTTTTTTGGAATGACGTTTTTAATGCATGGTACAAACTCAGGTTAAAGGAAGAACCGTACAAGAATAACAATTGTTCTTTGCTGAAAGCACCTTTGTGGTATAATAAGAATATAGTTGTTGGTAAAAAAACTGTGTTTTTTCGAAACTGGTTTAATAATGGTATTACGATAATAAATGATTTAATTAAGGATAAAAAAACTTGCTCCTTTTACTCTTTCGGAGAATTTTGTGAGTTACATGGTAATGTTACAAACTATCTTCAGTTTCATGGAATATTACGAAGTATTAAAAATTACCTTAAAAATCATCATATTCCAAACAGTGTTTTACCATACCCAATTATACCTACAGATCTTGAAATTATTTTGAAAAGGAAGAAAGGTTCTCAAGACTTTTATAAAGTGCTTATTACATCTATACAGAAAAACACCAGTATATCTGCTCAGAGTAAGTGGGGAACTATTTTTGACTTCAATAATGATACATGGAAAAAGATATATTCTCTTCCATTCAAGGTAACTCTCAATACTAAATTCCAATGGTTTCAATTTCGAATAAACCATCATATTTTATCAACTAACTCTTTTATTTACAAGATTGGTCTCACAAATAACCCACATTGTACTTTTTGCATTATAGAAAGGGAGACAATTATCCATATTTTATGGGAATGTAATGAGGTTCAAAATTTTCTGACAAGCTTTGAAGATTTACTAGAAGTTCTTTTTATTCCCTTTGCCGTAAATAAACAAGCAATGATATTTGGGCTATTTGAACCTACAGGGCTGTATAACAGAATTGACAATGAAATTCTTCTTCTTATTAAACACTACATATATAGAACCAGATGCTTACATTGTTCATTAAATGTTATGGTTTTGGTTAATTTGATTCAAGATTACTATAAAGTACAGAGACACATTGCTTACAGTAAAGGGGAGTATTTTCACGCAAAATTTGTTAACGAATGGAAAAAGTGGATAAAACTTGTTGAACTTGACTAAATTAACTCGGTCATGCTATACACATATTTAAAATTACATGTACATACATCATTAATATCAGTTAAGCTTTTCTACTTGCATAATTATATAAGTAATGAGCCATAATATCTGAAAGTCTGACCTCTCTCCCCTCTTCCTTCTTTCTCTCTCTCTCTCTCTCCCTCTCTCTCTCTCCCCCCTGTCTCTCTCTCATTGTGTGTGTCTTTTATATGTGTGTGTTTTGTACATGTGTGTGTGTGTGTGTGTGTGTCAAGTATGTCCACTTGCCAGTGTTTTGTAAGTAAATCTCGATGTGTCAGAGACTTAGTTTGGTTTTTTTTTATCACATTTAAAAAGTGTAATGATTAGGGCATGCTAATAATGAAAATATATATTGAAGTCATGTTGAAATGTAATGTTATGGTAGTATGCTTGTAGGGTGATAGATGATAAGGATGAATAATGTAATTGTGTTGATGATAAGTACAGAAATGATACAGTGATTTTATGATGAAGGATGATGTGTTTGTTGACCAGGATGATAATCCTATTGACATCATATTGAATGATGATGTAAGTGTATATGATGATTATAAATATTATAAGGTTGATGACTCGTGATGATAATATTATATTCATGTCATGTTGAATAAGGAGGTGAGTGGGTTGATTGTGTATGATTATCTTGGACGAGTTAATAATATATTGGTACATGTATGCTTAATTAATGACGATGTGAGTATGATTGATGATCATTGATGAGCCTGTGGGATGTGAATGTGATGGTCAATTTTTGAGGATGTTTATAATACATAAAGATGGCAATATATTGAAATTATGCTGAATATGATGTGAGTGGGTGTGTATGGTGTGAGTGAGATAACCATGTATCTGTATATGTAAAATCTTCGAAAATAAAATAAATATAAAAAAAAAAAAAAAAAAAGTTCAATCTGATAAGAAACATGACATTGTTGGATAACAAAATTTTAAATATTTATCGTAGTTTTTTCTATATTCCATTGTCATTTTCATGGTTCTAATAGCTTTTATGCATCACTTGTTTAAGAAATATCAATGTCAATACCTACCACAACCAAATAAATATAATTTCCACTTAAATCCATGTTAACGAGCAGACGACAGCCACTATTATATGCTTCTTGTCTGTCGAATGGTGGTTTCTTATCTAATGACACATATATCTTGGAGCTGCATAAGATCTTAGTTTTCCTATAAAGATCTTAATTAAATAAAAGTAATACGTAGTTTGCAAAAAATGCTTTATGTCTTCAAATAATTTTTGCTCAATTCTGAGGGGAGCACATAGCCGGTATAACGTTAAAAAGTGATCCCCGATGAAACCTGATCTGGGTGAATTTATTGTGGCCAATTTTCAGCCTATTTAATCCGTCCAGTCATCCAGCACCAACAATTCCAATGAACATTTCATTCCAAGGTTATAAATAATAATATGAAATTTGAACTTTCGGTGTCAAATAAATCTTAGAGAAGGTGACCCGGATTTAACCTTAGGATATAGTTTTGGGATATTTCCAAAACTATATCCTAAGGTTAAATCCAAATTCCAGAAAGGACCAGACAAGTCAGAGATGGCTATCAATGTAATTTGCTAGGTATCTTAAGATGCAGTACAAAAGATAGGTTCATATGCCACACTTAACCAACTGCTCCCATTTTGTAAGGTTTCGCAACTCAAGTTTTCAAACGTCTCTTTTATTCGGTCAGTAATTATTGCAAGAGATTAAGCTTATGACTAAAGTGTTAATGCAAGAAAAAGCGCTTTCTCGTTTTTGTGTAACATTTATGCGCATTAAGAGAGTGAGACGAATGTTTTTGTCCGTTTTCATTAAAATAAGATCGGGTGTAGTGTGTTTGTTGGGGACAATAATTACATTAGTAGTCTGACATTACGTTCGCGTTCAGTTTTCACATAACGGCCTGATATTTTACATTACAGTCTGACATCGTGTCACAGTCTGACATTGCGTCACAGCCATTATATCGCGTCACAGCCTCATATCGCGTCGCTGTCTAACATACTACCCTCAATCTAATATGTTGTCACAGCGTGCAATCAAATTTAGTTCCATGCATATCCTTAACCCTTCTGCAGATGTATTTACACCCAATAACCAGATCTGAGGCATTAGATCTGGCAAAATCAGCAGCTAAGAGTCAACTCCTGCCTGGGGGACTTTGTCAATTTACGGATGAATCCACTAGATATCCAACGTGGAAGTACATTGTATGGGTTTCCTAGAAACGTTTTGACAGTGATTCGAAGCGCTTTTATTATCTGTATGATTTATCAGCATAGGTTGAATCTATCAAAAATGACTCCGTTTTAGGACCAGTTTTCTCACATTGACATGACACTTTCGTGGAATGAATGACTTTGCTAGAAAAATCGCGAGAAATAAACTAGTCAGTGCTTTTGATACAAGGAAATGCATGGTGTATCACAGGTAACCATTCTCAGTACGGACCCAAGTACTTGATCAGCTAGTCTACGTAATGGTACCCCAATTATAATTTTGAATGCTCTTCAGTAGAACCAAGTTGTTTCAAGTTTGGGTTCACATGAGCAATCGAAACAATCGCCTCGTGTTCTCATTAGACTGTTTCCTCACGGAAAATAAAACTTAATCCATGGTTGTAATGGAGAGAAATCTTATCATTTGTTTAAAGACTGTAATGAAATTCTCAATAAGACAATGAAAGATCGTAAAGATTTTGTTTATAAGAAAGTTTACTGTTTGATGTGCTGTGTACAGAGGCGTCATACACTCAAAACATGTAAGGAAACCATCAAAGTGTGATGTTTGTGTTTCAACAAATCAGATTATCCATGGAGATTCGAAAGCTAGGAAACAGTATGAGGGGAATTCTCAAGAACCTCAAGGAATATATGAACAGGAGAGAATCTGTATCGAAACACGCTTTACTAGTAAGTCGTGTGCAAAAATAATCACTTGTAAATATATTCTCATGAGAACAACCACCACCTCGCGCTAAGGTTTATTGCCTAATTGACGACCAGAGCAACACACCCATTGGCTACAACAGCTTTGTTTGACTGTTTCAGTGTTTCTGGTCCCGATACTAAATACATACTGTCTTCGTGTTTTGGAAGTTGTACTGTGTCCGGCCGTCGAACATCTGGATATGTCATACAACCTCTTGACGGATTATGTACACTGCAATATCCATGACTGTTTGAGTGCATTCATCTCCCCCAAGCAATTGTAGTGAAATACCATTTTCTACAGCAACCATCTTGTAGACATTGCACCACTGATTCCTATGGTAGACGATGGTTTTGAGATCGAACTCTTATTAGGAAGAGACT